>NW_026562485.1:265000-312500 GCF_027474105.1 Poeciliopsis prolifica
CAACCTTGTGGCAGTTGGAAAGAGAGCATCTCGTGGACGTCTGCAGGCGACTGAAGTGTTCCGGCCTGGACTGCGGAGAGCCTCAAAGTAAAACCAAAAGGACACTCATCAGGTTGGCAGAGGACATGTTTGATGAGATAGAGAAAAGTGAAGAAGAGGATCAAGTGGAACAGTTTTATAAAGAAACAGCCACATATATCCAGAGACTAAGTAAAGTAATGTGTCAGTCAGAAGATGAAACCTCATTTAAAAAGTCTGTGCTACAGATAGACCTTGAGGACACTATTCCATGCACCACTTCAGTCCAGGCAACAGATTATCCACTCAAAACCCGACCGGAGCCAAAACAAACCCTGCAGGAGGTAACCTTGAGGAGGGAGTTTAAAATCTCTGGGCAGATTGGAGAGAGTGGGCAGAAGGATAAGCTGTCCTACCTCAGTTTAGTACGCCAGATCGAAAATGGGATTGAAAAAGGACACTCAGAGGTTGAAGTAGTTGAAGCAGTAATTAGGGCCATCAGTCTAGGAATGCCCCTAAGAGACATGTTGGAGATAAAACGTGGGTTAACCCTTAGCAAACTGCTCACCATACTAAGGGGACACTACAGAGTCGATAGCCCCACTGAACTTTACCATCAGCTTCTCAATATATCCCAAGAACCCAAAGAAACTGCCCTAAACTTTGTATTTCGTGCTATCGAGCTCAAAGAAAAACTTCTATGGAAAGCAGCAAATGAGGAGACTGATGAACTGTACAGCAGGACCACAATTCAGCGTAAGTTTCTCCGCTCCATTGAAACTGGGCTACTCAGTGACTCCATTAAGTATCAGTTGCTGCCTCTCCTAAGTAATATGACCATAACAGATGAAGAACTGATTGAGAAAGTTAACGAAGCTTCAAAGCTAGAAAATGAAAGATTGGAGAAACGAAGAAGGTCCACTGTAGTCAAGATTCCCAAGGTACAAGAGCTCCAAACAGCGTGCCAGACAGCCCTGGCACCTGTTCAAAGCCACCCAAAACCCAAAGATCCCCCATTACAGTGGCTGTGAAAACAGTTAAAAATAAAGAGACTAAAACAGACCCACAGCAGATCATAGAAGAACTTCGCAAAGAAATGAAAGAGATGTTTGTGGCTGCTATGGAAACCAGTTCCCACACCATGGCACCAAAACAAAGACAAAAAGGCTGTAAGAAGTGCAGAGAAGAGGGTAAAGGAGACAGCTGTATGCACTGTTTCAAATGTGGGCGGGAGGGCCACTACTCTCGTGGATGCCGAGCACCGAGACCGTTGATGGGAAACGAGGAAGGGCTACTGAGGTGGGACCAGCAGTAGTCCAGGATCCACGGTCCCATAATGAACAGCCAAGCCCACCACCATCCTCCAATGAAATGCCAGTTGCTGCCTTATCAGCTGTAACTGAGGTCCGTTATCTACCCCCTCAACACAAGTCAAGGTTAGTAAGTCTGGTGGGAAACCGCTGTACTGTGAACTGTTTTATGGACAACCATCCAGTCAAAGTATTGTGGGATTCAGGGGCACAGTCCAGCATTGTAAATGAAAACTGGCGGCAGAACCACCTTCCCCACACAGACCAGACTGTTAGATGTTAGATAATGAGACACTCACAGTGTTTGCTGCAAATGACACAACCATCCCCTACACTGGCTGGATAGAAGTCAGCTTCAGACTAGACAGTGATTGTTTCCCAACCAGTGAGTTGCAAGTGCCAATATTGGTAGCCAGTGACCCAGCCGTGGCCAGTGACCCCATCATCGGCTACAATGTTATTGAGGCGGTTGTCAACAGAAGAGAAGTAAAGACCAAAGGTGGAAGAAAACAACTTGCACACTTTGTAAGTAAGCGTTTGAAATAACTGTACAAACTGCACATGATGTTGTCAGACTGGTGCAGAACAGCAAAAAAGACTCAGAGGCAGGTGTGGTAAGGACTGGAGTAAAAAGAGTGCCTTTGAGAGCAAACCAAGTTACCACAGTCTATGCACGGGCACATGTTAGTCCACATGCTCTGGGTCAAGACATGTTTTTTTTAGCTGACATGGTTGACTCACCACCAGAGGGCGTCATGTTCAGTGATGTACTGGTGCAAATTCCAAACAGAAAGGTGCCATATGTGCCCATCCCAGTGACTAACACCACAGACCACACCATTTATCTAATGAGTCGTAAAGTGATCGGACGTCTTGAACCAATAAAAACGGTATATGCAGCAGACATCCAGGCAAAAGTAAATGAGTGGACACAAGAGGAAAAACAGAGTTCAAAGTTAAAGTCACACATCCCGAATAACACACAGTCAGACAACATTCAACAGAGACCAAAGTCATGGGATCCACCAGTGGCTCTTCAGCACTTGACAGAAAATCAACAAACAGCTGTGAAGATGATGTTGCGGGAAGAATGTGAGGCATTTGCATACGACCGTGATGATGTGGGCTGCATCCCTTCCCTGAAAATGCATATAACCCTTCATGACACAAGTCCTGTAAAGAAAACCTACATTTCAGTCCCAAAACCTCTTCACAATGAAGTGAAAGAGTATCTGCAGGATCTACTTAACAAAGGCTGGATCACACCATCAAGGTCTCCCTACTCATCACCTGTGGTGTGTGTCCGGAAGAAGGATGGTACTCTTCGGCTTTGTTGTGACTTCAGAGAGCTCAACCGCAAGTCAGTTCCGGACCGTCATCCAATACCAAGAATTCAGGACATGCTGGATGCACTGGGTGGGAGCTCCTGGTTTTCAGTGTTAGACCAAGGCAAGGCGTACCACCAGGGTTTTTTGGATGAGGAGAGCCGCCCCTTAACCGCCTTCATCACACCCTGGGGGCTCTACCAATGGGTGCGCATTCCCTTTGGCCTGAGCTCTGCACCCGCTGAGTTCCAGAGGAGCATGGAACATTGCATGGCAGGTCTCAGAGACACTATTTGCCTTCCATACCTGGACGACAACCTTGTGCACAGCAGCAATTTTGAAGAACACCTAGAGCACATCCGCCTGGTCCTCCAGCGTTACAGGGAGCATGGTGTTAAGCTGACTCCAAAGAAATGTGACCTGTTCAGGAGAAGTGTCAAGTTTTTGGGCAAGCTAGTTACAGGCCAGGGTTACACAATGGACCCAACGGAGCTGGCCCCGGTGATGGCCTTAAAGGATAAAACCCCTGCAACCGTCGGAGAGGTACGTCAAATGCTTGGTTTTCTCTCTTATTATAGGCCTTTCATCGCCAACTTCTCCCGCATAGCCCATCCACTCTATAGCCTGCTTAGTCCTCCATCCTCTGGGAACTCTGTTTCAGTCCCAGATGACAAGACTAGGAAGGGCGTGAAGAAAAGTAGAGGCCACTTACCTTCACGGTCACCCATTCAATGGACTAGCGCCCACCAAGAGACATTGAGCCAGCTCATAGATGCCCTCACCAGACCTCCTGTCCTTGGGTACCCCGACTTTACAGAGCCCTTTGTGTTACATTGTGATGCATCTCAAGTTGGGTTAGGTGCAGTCTTATACCAGCGACAGCAAGGCAAGATGAGAGTTATAGCGTATGGTTCCCGCACCTTGAGTCCAGCAGAGAAAAAGTACCACCTGCACTCTGGCAAATTAGAGTTTTTGGCAATGAAGTGGGCCATATGTGAACGTTTCCGAGATATCTGTACCATGCACCATCATTTGTGGTGTACACAGATAATAACCCGCTAACATATGTGCTCACTACAGCAAAGCTCAATGCCACGGGTCACAGATGGGTCGCGGAGCTGGCCAGCTATAACTTCACCATCCGCTACCGTCCAGGCAAAACCAACACAGACGCTGATGGCCTGTCGCGAATGCCGTTGGACATTGACAGTTACATGAAGAGCTGTACAGCTGAAGTGGGACAGGAAGCCATAAGCGCATCTATGGAGTCTGTGGTGGTGGAGCAGAGTTACCCGTGTCAAGGCATTGGTGTTATCCATGTTAGTGCTCTGAAGTTGATCAAAGATTCTAACACCAATCAGCCTCTTACACCAGTCGAGATCCGCACAGCCCAGGAAGCAGATGAGGTCCTGTCAAGAGTGCTCTGGTACAAGTCACAGGGTAGGAGACCAAGTAGGATCGAGGTGAAGTCTGAGATTCCTGCAGTAACTACATTACTCAGGCAGTGGTTGAAGCTTCACGTCGACCAACATGGTATCCTGCACCGCAAAACAGCCCACCGAGAGCAGCTATTGGTCCCTAAAGCCTATCGTCCCCTGGTTTTCAAAGAGCTCCATAAAGACATGGGCCACTTAGGAGTGGAAAGAACACTTGACCTGATCAGAGATAGGTTTTACTGGCCGCAGATGGCAAAAGACATTGAACACTTTGTTACGGAAGAATGCGAGTGTCTCAAGAGGAAGAAGCCAAGTAAGCAGAGCTGTGCTCCTCTGACCTCGATCCAGTCAACTTACCGTTCCAACTGGTATCCATAGACTTCCTCCACCTGGAAAAGTGCAAGCATGGCTACGAATATATACTAGTTGTCATGGATCACTTCACGAGGTTCGCCCAAGCTTACCCGACAAAGAACAAAGCAGCTAAAACTGTCGCTGACAAGCTCTTCAATGACTTTGCACTCAAGTTTGGCTTCCCAACCAGACTTCACCATGACATGGGTAAAGAATTTGACAACAAGCTCATGGCACGGTTGAAAGAACTCTCAGGTATCCAGGGTTCTCATACGACACCCTACAATCCACAGGGTAATGGACAGGTGGAGAGATTCAACCGTACCCTGTTGTCCATGTTACGGACCCTGGAGGACAAGGAGAAGGAGGATTGGAAAGAGTCATTGGCTAAAGTTGTCCATGCATACAACTGTACGAAGAGCGAGACAACAGGCTACGCCCCATATTACCTTATCTTCGGACGTTCCCCTCGCCTGCCTATCGATCTGCTCTTCAATCTAAGAAAAGATGAAAGTCATGTGGACTATGATGACTATGTTAGCTGCTGGAAGAAGAGAATGCAGGAGGCTTATACAGTAGCTTCCAAGACGGCTACCAAGGAAGCTGCTCGAGGGAAAGCATACTATGATAGGAGAGTGAAAGGGAGAGATCTTCAGCCTGGTGACAGAGTTCTCCTCCGAAACCTCACTCCCAGAGGCGGACCTGCAAAGATCCAATCTTATTGGGAGAACCAGATCTACAAAGTGATGGAGAGAAAGGCAGATGATAGCCCGGTGTATCGAATCTGCCCTGAAACCGGTCGAGGGAGAAACAAGGTGGTGCACAGGAACCTCCTACTGCCCTGCGACTTCCTACCACTGGAAAAGCCATCAACACAGACTGTTCAACCCCGAAAAGATGCTTCGGCTGTTACGAAGAAAAAGCTGAGACATCCACGTGTAGACAACATCTAGGAAATAGTGACACATCAGATGATGACTACAGCGGCACGTACCAGTGGTACTTCAGGGATGTTCCAGGGAGACGGAGGAAGACTCCACTCAACCCTTTGGCGGAGTCGTTCCAGCCTGAAACAAGTCTTCACGTTCAAGAAGAGGATGTGCCACTACAGAGCGAAGAGGATGTGCCACTACAGAGCGAAGAGGATGTGCCACTACAGAGCGAAGAGGATGTGCCACTACAGAGCGAAGAGGATGTGCCACAACAGAGCGAAGAGGATGTGCCACTACAGAGCGAAGAGGATGTGCCACGACAGAGCGAAGAGGATGTGCCACTACAGAGCGAAGAGGAATGCCCTGACAGTGACCTTGGAAGGTCAGAGAGCGGTGAGGCAGTGGTTGACATTTCAGCTGCCAACAAAGGTGAGATGGACTCTGTGAGACGGCGACCCCATAGACAGAGTCAAAAACCGCTTGTACTGAGTTATGACACTTTAGGTCAGCCGACTTTGGTTCAGAGGCGCTGCCAGGTGACTAAGACTCAGGTTATTGAGGGTAATGCCTTCTGGAGACCATGGGCTGTGGGACTGTGTTAAAGCTATGGTTTCATGTACTGTGCAACCAGAAATGTCAGGAGACATTTAATTTTGTGGGGGAGAATGTGGCACTATGAAAGTGAGTCACAAAACTAGTAGCCCAGTAGCCCCCAATTTTGTTTTTGTGACGATCAGTCTCAGCCAGAAACTAGCATTAGAATTTATTAGATGTAACAATGTTTGTATTCCACC
Source organism: Poeciliopsis prolifica (assembly GCF_027474105.1). Lineage (NCBI taxonomy): Eukaryota > Metazoa > Chordata > Actinopteri > Cyprinodontiformes > Poeciliidae > Poeciliopsis > Poeciliopsis prolifica. The sequence goes on from NW_026562485.1 coordinate 271,170, forward strand.
ATCGGAGGGCGCTGTGTGCGGCAGCGGGTGATGCTCTGGCGGGAGGAAGAAGTTCGTCAGTGCTTAGAGGACAGCTTGTTGCAGCAGATGTTCGGAGCAGATTTGTAACCGCTGTACTTTCTTGTTGCAGGTAAGCTGAGCATTAAAATGCATAGCTCATAAAACCAGTAGCCTCTGATGGGTACGAAATGAAAGAACAAAGGTGCTTCAGTATAGCTGCATTACCGAACTAGATGTAGAGCCGCAGTTAGCACCAGGCTAAAGGAGATAGGCTAAGGAGCGAGGCTAACGGCTCGCGCTTGGCTTGCTTATGTAGGCTCAGTGGGTCGGCTTAATGTGTTCTAAAATGTGTTTCGAAACTTATATATTATTTGAGTTCAGTGAGTTAATGAAAGTATGTTTGTGTAGTTGTACGGTGATGTCAGTAGGGAGTATGTGAATTTGTTGGGGCGCTGTGTGCGGCAGCGGTGATGCTCTGGCGGGAGGAAGAAGTTCGTCAGTGCTTAGAGGACAGCTTGTTGCAGCAGATGTTCGGAGCAGATTTGTAACCGCTGTACTTTCTTGTTGCAGTTTAAACTAATAAATGCTACCAGAGGAGTGACCCGGCTCATCATTCTCTTCAGTGTAACAGATACATCTTCACATATAAAAGATGTGGAGAGAAACGAAGCTGTAACATTCTCACTAGTTCAATCTGGTTCTCTGAACCAGATTGAGCTTTGCTTCTGAACTCTGCTGGTGTTTGCAGGCAGCCTGGATTGGGTTGTACGATGACGTGAACAGCTGGAGGTGGTCGGTTTCTGAATCTGACTTGGACAAACATCAGGAGAAACACTTCACAAATTGGAACCCTGGTGAGCCAAACAACGAGGCAGGAAAAGAAAGTTGCGTGGAAATGGTGGATGATGGGTACTGGAATGATGTACCTTGCTCTAAATTGCAAGGTTCAATCTGCTCACAGGTCAGAGGTAAGGGATGTTTAAATCAGTCTTTCCAAACCCTTTTCCTCAAGGCACACTGACCTGCACATTTCAGATGTTCCCCTGCTTCAACACACCCCATCCGTCCATCCGTCCGTCTATTCACTTTCTTACTCTTATCTAGAGTCGGGTCACGGGTTCAGGAGCCTAAGTTGGGAGGCCCAAACTTCCCTCTTTCCAGCCACTTCAGCCAGATCTCAACTTCACAACTCTGATAAGCTGCTTTGGCAATGGCGGCGTAGAAACATGGTCCACTCAGACTCAATGTCTCCCACCTCCACCAGAACGTGTTCAAAGGTCTGCCGGAGATGGGAGTCAAAGTTCTGTTTCACAGGAGACTCTGCCAGACGTTCCCAGCAGACCCTCACAACACGTTTGGACCTTCCGGGTCTGAGCAGCGTCCTGCCCCACCACCGCAGCCAACTGACCACGAGGTAGGGTCAGTGGACAGTTCTGCACCTCTCTTTACCCGAGTGTCCAAGACGTGGTTCAATGATGAACTTTGTTGTCATCTCTGACAACACAGTCGATCATCCAACTGCATGTCCTGGTACCAAGTGGTTGAACATGGTGTTGGGTGTGGACAATCCATGACCAGCACAGACCTCCAACAGGTTCCTGACCTGGGTCTGCCTGACTCCCAGATCCTCCACTTGTCCTGCTCAGTTTATAAAAACACCTGCAGTCAAGGGGAAGATTCTCCCAATCCACATATGATTCAGAGACACTGCATTCCTCCCAACCACGCCGCTCCAGGTCTCACATAAGGGAGACCCCTGGACTGTCCCGTACATCCTCTGCGGACTCCAAAAATGGTGGGTAATCTGAACTATTTGGTGAATAAACACAAATAGTCAGAATCCATCCCCCATTCATAGGTGGAGGGAGGCTACTCCTATCGTTCACAGGGTAAACCCCAATGTACAGGCACCAAAATAGGGCAACAAGTATGCCCACTCCTACCTGGTGCCGCTCACCTGGGGCACTCCAGAGTGGACGAATGTCCAACCCCTAGGAGTCTGATTCCAGAACCAGTCACCCATTCAGGAAAAGACTGTTCATCAGCCTTCATTTGAAATCGTGTGCTGAACCAGGGGAATGCCTAAAACATGCAGTGGGCTGAGAGGACCAGCGTTGGGAAACACTGGTTTAAACATTGGTTGCTGTTGGTCTCTGCTGCGGTTTTGCTTATGAAAGTTCTTGTTTCAGGCTCAGATGTTCAGTTTACCTTAATTAATGTCAACATGAACTGGACTGCGGCTCAGAGCTACTGCAGAAACCATTACACAGACCTGGCCAGAGTCAGAAACATGACAGACATCCAGAACATCAAGGTGCTGATACCAGCAGGAAAAAAAGTTTGGATTGGTTTCCACAGACCTTTCTGGATGTGGGTGGATGGAAGCAGCTTCTCGTTTAGCTACTGGGGATCCAGTGAACCTAATGGAGCTGGTGAGAACTGCGCTTTAGCAGACCTGGGAAAACTCTGGACGGTGGGAGGACTGGGACTGCGATGGACACAGGCCCTTCATTTGCTACAGTGGTAAGCCACCATGAACCCTGTTCACTGAGTAATCTATTACTACCCCAAATCCATTGATCGTATTAAAGTTACTTATCCAAATCTCTGCGCGTTACTATTTTCTATCACTATTTTATTTCATTTCCTCGCGCCTTGCTTAGCGACCATCATTTCTAAGCAACAGTATCAATAGCAACAAAAACATATGCACATTTTGTTGGGAGGGAAACAGAAACTATTTTCAGTTTCTGTGGCCAAGTCCGATTATCATTCACAGCTTTGGGCCTGTTTTTTCTAAAGTCACTTGCAAATGTAAAGCGTTGCAGGTTTTGGGCTCATTATTGATGAGACTCATAATGAACCCCAGGATTTGTCTGACATCCAGACAGTTTCAGTCATTTCCCGGATGATCCGTCCCACTGTGTCTTTGTTCATGTCTAGTTAATATTTTACCTGTGACTGTCGCGCTTCGCTCCAACAGACTGCAACATGGAGACTAATATGAAAAACAGCCAGGAATGAACGTGTCTAAGGTTGTGATGTCACTAATCTGTGACAGCAAACACACGGCGACGAGAGGCGTCTCTGAAATCCTATTTATTTATCCACACAATAGTGAGGAAACATGCAAGAATGACTGAAGGGTTTTTTGTACTGTTGTAACCATTAATTAATCTCCGCTTCAGTTCAACCATCAGTGGAGAAACCATGTTGATGTTACCTTTATAAAATAATGGAAGTAACTAAAAAAGTTACTTTTCCTTTTCTAAAGGTTTTATTGGCTCCTTTCTTTGATAGTGAACTGACAGGAAGTGGGTAATGAGAGAAGGGGAAGACGCAGGGCAAAGGTCGCCAGGCTGGGAATCGAACCTGCGACGGCCCCATCCAGGCCTCCGTTTGTGGCTTAACCCCTGCACCACCACAGCACACCCACAAAAAGTTACTTTTAATGTAACTTTAAAGTCACATCAAAAGTAATGTAAAACTTTGTCACTAAAAATCACGTTTTTGTGACAATTAAAAAATTCCAAACCAGATTAAAATGCAAGGCTTGGTAGATAATTTAATCAGATTACCTGAGTCATCATCAGCCTCTAGATCCATAATGTGGGATTTTACACTAAGGTTAAGAAACAAACATGGGTAACACGCCAATCACAAACAGTGTTAATGTTTCTGCTTCCAGCCGTTCCCATAAAAATGTCTCCAAAGATCTGACAAGTAAACCTCAGCCTTGAGTTCACCTTTATTTCATCACTGCGTCCATATGAATACGTTCATGCATAAAAAGGAATCCAGACCAGAAGTTTCCCGGCTCAACCTAAAATAATTCAGATATACGTTTCCCATTGCAGTGGTTTGTGGGAACTCAACACTTCCTACACGCGAGTATATAATCGTCGATGAGCTGAAGACGTGGACAGAAGCTCAGAGATACTGCAGAGAAAATCAAAGACCTGGCAACCATCACCAGCATGGAGGATGTGAGGAACGTCACGGCAACATCTGCAGGAAGAACCAATGTACGTCTCCCTGTCATGGGATGAAGCTTTCTGATTGGTTTTATTGAAGGTGGGAGGGGCTACGTGCTCAGGAATCAACTAGAAGCAGCAAATCAGATGGAGATGAGCTGGAAAATGACAGCAGAGTCACATTGAGGCTTCTGGCAGGAACAATCTGTCAATAAAACACTGAATTTACTGTGGCCTCTGAATGTTTCCAGCGGATCTGGATCGGACTGCATGAAGACGTGAACAGCTGGAGGTGGTCCATGTCAGACCAGTATCAGAACCAGTTCAGGAACTGGGCAGCTGGAGAACCTGACAATAAGTTGGGCAGAGAGAGCTGCGGTGCACTAAGTGCTGATGGATCCTGGTACGATGTGTCCTGCTCTCAAACCTTAGCCACGGTTTGCTTCAATGTCAGCAGTAAGGATTCACCAGAAACACAAAGAACAGACTCTCTTCTGTTTTCCTCACGATTCAAATCCATCTGCAGATTTTCTTCATCCACTGCTATGGTCTGTTTTCAGGAACAAACGCTACGTTTTACTACAGCAGCACCAAACGGAACTGGACTGAAGCTCAGAGCTTCTGCAGAGAGCATTACACAGACCTGGCCAGCGTGAGAAACCCGTCTGACAACGAGGCGATCCGGGGTTCGGTCCACAGAGCGGCCTGGCTGGGTCTGTACCGAGACTCCTGGAAGTGGGCGGATGGAAGGAACTCCTCGTTCAGGAACTGGAACCGAGACGAACCCAACAACAACGGGAAGGAGGAATGCGCTGCTGCTCACTTTGGGAACGCTGGGAAATGGCAGGACTGGAACTGCAGCGAGAAGAAAGCCTTCGTTTGTTACACTGGTGAGGAATCCTTCACTCTTCAGTCAACTTCACAGCCAATAACTGACCGACTGATCCTGGTTCCAGGCTGAACCGTCGCAGCAACGACATGGTGATTGGATCAGGAACTTTTTACCAAATACCTTTTTCTCTGGAGTAATCTCTAGCATCGACACTTTTTTCTTTTATTTTAGTAAATATGTTGCACATCAATATTCCTTTTAATAATAATTCATAAATCTTTTTCTCTAAAAGCGGTCCAGTCAAAGTATGTGGTGAAACTGCAGCTGGTGCTTCCATCGTTTGTGACGGAGGACGACTCTGCCATGATGGAGGAACTCCTGATCAAGGTCATCATCTTTTATTGCATCATAAACATCTGCAGCCGCTTGGAGAATCTGAGAGGAAAAAGAATAAATCAAAATGCTTTGATATTCAGGATGTGTTTGTGTTTCAGCTGAAACAGAAGCTGCAGGACGATGGAGTAAAAGGAAACGTGAAACTGAGCTGGAGGAAACAATCAGACGGAAAAATCCTCCACAAACCAAAGAAGAAGAAAGATGAACTTTAAATACTGGATCATTATATTTGATCGGTTTGGGGTGATATTATAATTTAAAAGTTAATATTTTATCTCTTAAGGGAGATGAATTTATATTTTGAATGCTGAGGGGAAGTGGATCCTCAGGAAATCAAGAAAATCAGTTTTACACTGAAACAGACGGAAACACGTCTGTTTCCAGTTTCATTTCAGATGAAATCATTTTCATTTTGTTGGGACAGTCAGGAAAACAGTTTGAAATAAAACAACTTTCTGATCATTTCTGGTGAAGAGCTGAACCCTCCTTCACTAAAGGTCATGACCTCTGAACCCTGACGGAAACAACAAAGTCCTGGAGGAATAAATGTGCTGCTGGAGAAAATGTGGTTTATTCCAGAGCAGAAATATTGATTTAAGATGCTTTTCAGGGGTTTGTTTCCATGTTAACAATTTTTTCACTGCTTCAACTGGATCTAAGCGATTGATTGTTGATAAGAAGCTGTTTAAAGTTCCAATCAGGGGTTAATGGCTGAGGCCTGCAGATTCTCCCTCAGGTCAATGAAGGAAGACCTCCAGTGGTAGCATAAGTGACTTCCTGTTGAAAGGGGGCGGGGCTACGTGATGTCACCAGCTAATGTGTGAATGTGTTGGGGATGCAGCTGGGTTGGTGTGTTTGAGACATGGCCACGCCCACTTGCTGTGACACTAAAAGCTTTTGATAACTTTGACAAATCAGATGAGAAACAGAGTTTTAGAAATATTTCCTGTTAATTCTAGAAAATGTGAATTGAACACATGGATGGAGTCCAGTATTAGCTTAGGCTAATACCCGGCTAAGGGAGTCAGGGAAACGAAAGCGCCTGTGATTCATGACCTTCATTATGTAATAAAGTGTTTGGAATCTGAAAATGATCAGGTGTGCTGACTGTATGTGCTTCCTGTTCAGATTTTTCTACAGCAGCGTGTCTAAGTAGCTACTGTCACTCTGTTGGTGCTACATTTCAAAAATTATGTTTCCAAACCAAAGACCTTATAAATACTGATTTATGATGATCATATCTAATTGACAGGATTTAAGTCGTGCTTAGCAATAATATGTAGCACTTGGAAAAATATGAAAATGACAAAAACTTTTAGAAAAGCCCTGAATCCCCGTTTAAAAATATAAATGCACTAAAATCCTTCATGAGAACAACATGCCTGCTAAACATGCAGGTCGCACATTTTGCTACACCAGAGCCCTTCATTTCGCTATAAGTTATAGTAAATATGAACGTTGAGGACAGTGACAGCTACCAATCAGCCTGATTCAGTCATGTGACCACTGAGGGATTCTGGGTAATGAAGGATATTGAAACTTCCTTTCCATTACCTGAAAGGCAATTTATTTCACCTATTTATATTCAGTAGGTTAATAAAAGACCTATCAGAATATTTCACAAATATCAACCAGAATGTGACTGGAACCTGTGAAGCAGACCAGATTCTGTAAGAACCACAAACTCAAACCGGCTCAAAGTGACACTAAAAATCCAAGAGCTAAAGTAGCATAGCTCACATAGACATTAGCTCCTGCTAACAGAAACAGAAAGAAAACAGGACAGAGAATCAAACTAACCAACATATACAATGTAATCTGAAATCACTCCATGTCTCTTTATGTCTGCAAACCATTTTGAGTAGAAGAAAAGTAAAGAAGTTCCTCCATCAGATGATGAGCTATCAGTCGGTTCTCTGCATTTCTCAGGAAGCTGCTCACATCACTTCCTGTCACATTTTGACTCCAACATTCGTTCTCTGAGCGTTTCTCCAACCTTTTCAGGCCTTCACCATTTGCCCCAGTTAAACGCTCTGGACCATCTGATTTGAAATGGCAACACAACAGTATAATACATTTATATAACCTTTAATGAAAATATTAGCCTCTTAATTCATTGTGTTTGTTCCTCTTGATGTGAAAGGTGGTGCTATTTTGTAAATGTGACCAGCCACAATAAAATGTTGACTGAGTAATCTGAGTTATTTAGATTTTGAAACAGTGAAATGAAGATTTCCAGTGGTAGAAAATGCATGGAAATAAAAAAGTTCTTCACTACAAGTGTTGTGTGCACTAACAATGTTTTGGGGCTGTGTGCAATTTTGAGTTGCTTTGGAAAAAACAAGCATTTTCTTTCAGCCAGTAGACAGATTTTATTTTTGGTGATAAGATGCAGTCAATCAGCGTGGCCGCAGCGCTGCTCACCCTCACATTGCATTCAGATCCACTGAAGTCTGTGGTCCGGCTCTGAAGGTTCAGTTCAATTCGATTCATTTATTCAACAATTCACTAATTTACAAAACAATCATCTAAATTCAGATATTTATTTTAATGGCGCAATGTGCTCATTTTTACTTATTCAAAATAGTTTGAAATGTTTCTAAGGAACCCAGCAGTCATTGACTTGCAGCGTTTTCTCCTCCAGACCAGCAGGGGGCAGAAAGGTGTTTGGTTCTGTTGGATCCTGAAATCCTGGTTTGGACCTGAAACCTGCAGCTTTATGTTCATGTTCAACGCTCCTGTTGTTGACCTGCTTCAGCATGTCTGCCAGCACCGCAGGCTCTTCCAGGTCCAGACTGGTGGTTCTGAACCAGCTCCACTTCCAGAACCTTCAGTTTTACTGACCTGGTCATGATTTTCTCCAGTGAACTGAAAACATGGAGCTTCAAAGCCCAATCTGTGCTTTGAATAATGTCTGCTTTTTATTTTACACCAGGAAATTAGAAGAATTAACATAAAATCTATTTTTTGTGCTTTCTACCAGTTTAAAACAAAAAATAAATGATTTTATTCAACTACAGACAAAATGAACCGTGAAAAAAAGCTTCATGGATGCCAAAGATGGAATGAATAGATGGTAGTAGGTACTACTATAAATTTAATTGCAGCAACTGGAGACAGAAAACTTGAGTTCCTCAGACGTGTCAATAAAAGCCGAGATCATCCCTCTTACCTACGCTGGACAGTTCAGTTTAACAGTAACAACACATGAAATTAAAATCAGTTACACAAGTGACATCCTTATTTGGAAACAGATTGTTTAACTGTTGAAGAAAAGGTTGTGCAAGCAACAGATGTAGGATGACCTTTGACCTTTGAGACATCAGGACATAATGTCTCTAAGACAGTCATGGATCTGAGAGCATCTATTCAACAAGACAGCCAAAACAAGAAATAATGACACAGCAACAGAACTTAGATATGCAAAGGCCATAGACAGTTCTTCTGAAAGAGGAGGTGAGTTGTGAAAGCAGCGGTACCTGTGGATTTCAAATCGGTGGTCCAAACTCTAGGAATCTTAAACGGCAGCTGAAGGAACACGGCCATTATTTTTGCAAAGGTGAGTTGAACATTTCTACCCGGTTTGGGCTGAGATACGTTTCATAGTCAGCAGTGATTTTCCTCATAACTTCAGGTCCTTGCCTGCGCGAATAAGACCGGCGCGTCTCGTAAAATCAAAGGCCAGCCGGATCCCGCTGACGCCTTCAGGTGCTGATATCACGGTGATGTCACGGCTGCCTAGGACAGCCAACATGGCGCCGTCTCTGTTCAGAGTCAGACTTTATTCCCAGCATTTTGTTTAACACATTTTGAAGGTCAAAAAGCAGAAACTGAAACCAAACTGAGCAAAATTCATCCTCCATTTTACTCACCAAGACATTTTCATCAGACAACAGAAAGCTGATTCTCACTGCAGTATTTTAATGATCTCGATTCGCCTGGTGGAGTTCAACACTTTGCTTGTTCTGAAGAATCAAAAGCAGTTGGATTTGAGATGAACTACAAAAGGAACAGTTCTCACTAACAGTTAAAAGCCAGGAATCGTTTCCCATGATGAATCCCTGGATTCTGATCTCTAGAGACGGTTATTCATGGGACAAATCCTCAGTGAAAAGCTTTGAAGAAAATAAGACTGCAGAGTTTTTAGCCTCCTTAACTTTGAACAACTAATTCACTGTTTCTGCTTTAAAGGAAAGAAATGTTCTGGACCACAAATCTGTTTACTTTATATAATTCACTCATTGAACCACATTTGACTTATTGTGTGGAAGTTTGGGACAATACATGAGATCCACTGTTAGGGTTAACACCTGTTAAACATACATTAACAAAGACAGAAAAGACAAAAGAGTTAGATTCTTTTTCACTCGCGAGGAGAACGGACAGAGATGTGCTTCAGTTACAATCTCCTACCGCTCTGAAGCACATTTTGTCTGCTCCTCTATTTTATTGTTTCTAGGATCCCTAATCACAAGGACGCTGTAGCTCTAAAGGGAGGGGGCAAACAGCTACAGCGTCAAATGTTATTCACTAACTAACACACAATCATTCTGTACTAGATAATCTCCTTCCAGGCACAAAGATTAATAAAATATGTAGTGATCAATGATGGTTTTATTGGAGGCCAGCAACTCAACCGAAGCAGAGCTCTTCACCAAGGTAAACCTGCAGGAAGATTTTGTTTCTGCTCTCTGTCAGTGAGGCCTTCTGAGAAAGGAATCAGAGCAAATCAACAATACAAGAAACATTCTTAATTCTATAATGAGATTAACTTTAAGGAAAGCATCAATTAAAGATACATTATAAAGATCAATGAGAATAACAATAATTGATTAATAATATCACAATTTCTCCAACATTTCCCCCTGTTTATCAAATATTTGTTCTAATTCTCATATCCTTCCTAAACAGCCACTTCAAACAATTTTCAACTAGGAGTTCATTTTTTAAGAAAGCAACACGTTTACACTCAAAGTTTATACTCAGTCCAAACTTAGAATCAGGAAACACATCAAAAGAGTCCTCATCAGAGCTTTCTCTGTCAGACTCAGGTTCTCTCGCCAATAAGGAATACATCGGCATCATCTGGTTCCCCATGGGCTAAATTGCTGTAGTGATGAGACTATTAAACAAAGAACGCAGGCAAGGAATACAACAGCATCCACACAAGGTTAGAATGGCAGCAAAGACAGCCATTGACACTAAAGCAGAGGACAAGGGTTCGGTACTTTCCAAAAACATTCATCCAGTCGTCCCACCTGAAAGTATTCACTCCAGAGAACTCCTTCATCTTACCATTAAGGGTACGGAGCCCCTCAATGGCCTTCGTCAGGCTGCCATCAGCCGCTGTGTTGTTTGGGTAGAAAAAAGTGCAGCATCTTTAACCAAAGATTGCACACACCCCCCTCGTTCAGCCAGCACCATGTCAAGTGCAATACGGTTCTGGAAAGCCATCAGTGATGTAGCGGCCAGCTGCTCATGCACCGCCTCGAAGCCTGCCTGTGTCCAGTTGCCCAGTTTTTGTACATTGTAATGGATGTAGTTGATTCTGTCAACGTTTTTGTTTAATGTGCACCACCAACAAATTGTGGACTCAAATCCTGCTGCAGTTTGGTCGGCCAATTTATACTCATCTGGTACACCACGGGGAACACCAATGGCATCGATGTATGTAGGATCATTGTTCCTCCAGGTCAGGTCTCGCTTCTGCAACTGACGCCACTGCTGAGGCACAACATCAGTTAAAGCATGAATTAGATGATCAGCAGTCATTGGATAAACAGAAACAGGCAATAATAAAGAAATTAATGCAGACATCCCTGTTACCTTCCTAGGTAATCTATTAAGTTTTGTCACCACTGCACCACCACCAGACATCCGCACGAAAGACAGGGTTAAATTCATTGTTCACAGAGAGAACAGTCCGGTGTTAAAACATCATTTGTCATATATCAAGTTTAATCTCTGTAGTTTGCTGACGTCATACTTGCCCAGCAGACTAAAAAAATGATAACAGAACTAGGTGGAAAACACACCTGAATACTCATCCTCATTCTGTAAACAGTGTTACAAGAAAACATTTTTATTCGTGACGTGAATTGTTCCCAGATGAAAACACAAAATAAAAACAAAAAGATATATTCACTTGTTATTTTCATTAATGTGCAAGTCCGTTCTGCTCCTAAAGACACTACAGGGTTGTGGACAATCTTCACCAGTTTTGAGACGGAAAAACTATTTGGTTTAACCCCTTTGTAACCTGGACTTTGCCCTGTAGGTCGGTGAGCGTCCTGAGCTTGCTTCCCAAATACTTTTGAAATTAAATTACTTTTTGCAGTGTGTTAAATGTATCCAAGTTGGCTTTTTCCGCTGCATCTGGGTTTTTAGTGAAATGTTCAAACCATTTAGAAAAGCATCAATTATTTCTAACAATATTTAACTTTTATTCAATTCTATGAAGTCCATATGCATTACTTGAAATGGATATTGCAGAGTAGGAAACTTTCCTCTAAGTGATCTTAGATTGCCCTGAGAGTTATGTTTTGCACATATCAAACAGGTCCTACAGAATTTTTTTAAATAAGAAATAAATCCATAAGTAGTGTAATGTTGATGTATCCTAACATCCCCCTGTTGAGACATGCGAAACGCCATGGCTCAATATTGCAGCCCATTTATACAGATTTTTTTTTCTTGGTAAATAAGGTTCAGTTTCATATAATTTTCCAATTTTGCTCCATTTTTTATCCATAAATCCTTTTCATTTTGAGGACTTAATTGTTGCATGTCTCTTAAGTTTCTTTCATGAATTTAATTTTTTTTTTTTTTTCCACATGTAATACATTTATCTCTCCCTCAGCTGCTTTTTTTTAATTTTTTTTTTTTATTTTGTCTTCGAAAGCATTCCCTAGGGACACCTTATCTGTCCCTGCAGTGTGCGCCGCACTTACAGATTGCTAGTTGTTTTGGTAGGTGCACGACTTGTAATAATTCTTTTATAATTCTGCATGTGTTTACTTTTGATGTTATGGGTGAAAAAGAACTATAGGAGCTCTAACTTCTACTGCCATAGAAGCAGCAACTACAGCTCTCACACAATGTGGTAAGGCACACGCTACACTATCAAGTTTTGAAGAAAATATGCTATTGTCTCATTTTACCACCATGCTGTTAGACTAGCACCGAGGTCATGACATGACCTTTACAATCCACCATCTGAACAAAGGTTTTTTTTATTGATAATCTGGTAATGCTAACGCAGCGCTTGACACGAGGGCCTGTTTTAGTTTGCAAAGTACTTCTTCTGCTTCATCTGCCACAACAAAGAAGAAGACATTTTAAAATCTTTTATACATTAATTTATTCAGAGCTGCCACAATTTCTGCATAATTAGGCACCCAGTTTCAACAATAGTTAGTCAACCCCAAAAAGGACATCATTTGTTTTTTTTTGTTTGTGGTTTGGGAGCTTGGAGAATTGTCGTTTTTCTATCCTCCGCTATGGTTCGTCCTCCTTCACTCAAATTATGACCCAAATTTTTACTTGTCGTTTACACAGTTTAAAGTTTATTTTGTTAACCTTATGACCTTCTTTAGCTAAATGTTGCAGAAGCGCTAAAGTGTTTTGCTTACAGGTTTCCCTGTCTGGAGAAACCAATAAACATCAACTATGTACAACAAAACTTGGCTCCCTCCTGGGGGTTGAAAAGTTGACATACTTGCACTCATTACTTGAAAGAGAATTGTAGGGCTTTCACAGTAGCCTTGAAGTAGTCTGGTGTATGTGTATCTTTTCCCTTCAAAGTAAAGCAAACCAATATTGTCTCTCATTCTCAATTGGTATTGAGAAAAAAGGCATTACTGATGTCTACAACCGGAATACTTTTGCATCTGATCTAAAGAGAATTCAACAATGTGTGTGGATCAGGCACATGTTTTGTGTCTGTGTACAGATAGGTCACAGTTATCTTGGCTGGGTGACCTTGTTGAGTTGTCTGGCTTCATAGTTCCTATCAGGCCAGGACTGTTTTGAACCAAAGTGTGACGTGCAAATCATCAGGAGACTTTTGATCCTGTAGGGCAGATGGCTTTATGTCCCTCTGCCAGAAGTGTTTTGTGCAGTGTTGTGTGGGGGTTTGTTGGGCACATCCAATGAATAAAAATAATACAGTTCCCTGTGTCCCTGGACAACAAAGAAGTCCCCTTCATTTATTCCTGTAGCTGATCTTGACATTTTCACCACAAATTTTTTACCCCAAGAATTTTCTCTACATGTTGTTCTACATGCACCCGTGTCACAGAGGAAATTTACAGGTCTGCCATTTATTAGGAGAGTTATTTCAGGTCTTATGAGGTCCATAGAAAGTAAATCCTGAAGATTTAACTGGACCTCTTCACTCCCCAACTTCTCTGATCTTAATCATGCTGACTGTCCTGTGTTTTTTTTTTTCTTTTCTTGGGCAATTTCTGGCTAAATGTCCTTCTTGCCCGCAACACCAGCACCCCGAGTAACTTTGCCTGTAGTTTCTTCTCCCCCTTCTCCCTTTTAGACCTCCAAGGTTCTGACCTCTGCCCCTAAAACCTTCTCTTCCTCTCCTGTCCTCATAAAACACTTGTGCCTCATCCTGGAAAAAGGCTCCTGGAACCTTTTTCTTTTCTTTTGTAATTTCTTTCTCCCCACTTTCTCGTTTTTGCGTTACTAATTGTACATCATCATACCCTTCCTCGTACAATTTTTCAGTTGAATTTGTTTTTTGTTTTATTTTATCCTGATCTTTAATAACTTTCCAGTCGTTTGATTTTAGACTGTCTGTTGGCTTAGTTTTACTTATCCATTTCCCCATTTTTTTTTGTAAAAAAAAAAATTGGACCAGTTTTGCCGACTCCTAGGGAGTCCTAGAAACTGGAGATCTGATTCAGTAGGCCAGCAATTGAAAGAACCTGTTGTGGTAACTCTCACTTCAACTCTTTCGAGTGGAGAGTTCTTGCCTGTGCATCCACAAGAGGTTTGCTGCTCACAATCCTACTGTTTTACATGAGATAAAATACCAAGTGGTATTTATACCTCCAATCACGCTCACATACACACTTTTTTTTTGTTTCACGGATTTGAAGCGCTTGTTATCGCCGTCCGTTTAACCACGGGTATTCGTCGGGCCCCGTTCCCACAGGTGGGGTTCGTAAGATCTCAAACCAGGTGAGGTTTGCAAGTCCTCGTCCCAGTAGGGTTTTACAAGACCTCCAGCGAGGTAAGGTTTACCAACCCTTATTTTCTAGTTTATTTTATTTTATTTATTTTTTTTTGTCTTTTATTTTTTATTTTTTATCTCTTACATACTGATACGGAACTTAAGCGCCTGTTTTCGCCGGACTCCGCAATCCGTTTAGCCTGCAGGTACTAGTTGAGCTACTGTTACTGCTCACAATAGTACAATTAGTAATTGGGCTGCTGTTACTGCCCAAAACAGTGCAGGTATTTTGTTGGGCTACTGTTACTACCCACAATAGTACAATTGTTATTTGAGTTGCTGTTATTACCCAGAACAGTTCTAGTATTAGTTGGGCTGCTATCATTGCCCACAATAGTACAATTGTTGGTTCCCCAGAACAGGACAAGGCCTCCAGCCTTGAAGCACCAGCTCCGTTAGCCTATCCACGGATTTTGTGCATTACTTTTACCTGTTAGAGTCTAGAATTGACAGGGTTTTCACTTGTGCGCGCAACAACCTTCAGTCAAAGAAGAAGTCACTCTTCTCTCACACAGAAGAATGACTTACTCTCTAAAACGTCATTCGCCTTTTAAAGAAGAATCACTCACCCTCTCTTGTCTTTCCCTGGAGTGTCGTCAACCTTCAGATCCCAGCAGGAGGCCGAGCCCAGTCCTTTAACAGGTTCTCTTGCCGTGCGCACGGTCTTACTGGGTCCGCCACACCTGCCGGAATCTTTCAGTATATGACATCCGGCTCGAAGGACCAAAAATGTTAGGGTTAACACCTGTTAAACATACATTAACAAAGACAGAAAAGACAAAAGAGTTTGATTCTTTTTCACTCGCGAGGAGAACGGACAGAGATGTGCTTCACTTACAATCTCCTACCGCTCTGAAGCACATTTTGTCTGCTCCTCTCTTTTATTGTTTCTAGGATCCTAATCACAAGGACGCTGTAGCTCTAGAGGGAGGGGCAAACAGCTACAGCGTCAAATGTTATTCACTAACTAACACACAATCATTCTGTACTAGAAAATGTCCTTCCAGGCACAAAGATTAATAAATATGTAGTGATCAATGATGGTTTTATTGGAGGCCAGCAACTCAACCGAAGCAGAGCTCTTCACCAAGAGGTAAACCTGCAGGAAGATTTTGTTTCTGCTCTCTGTCAGTGAGGCCTTCTGAGAAAGGAATCAGAGCAAATCAACAATACAGAAATATTCTTAATTCTATAATGAGATTAACTTTAAGGAAAGCATCAATTAAAGATACATTATAAAGATCAATGAGAATAACAAATAATTGATTAATAATATCACAATTTCTCCAACATCCACATTTACAGACATTTTACATAATACAAAGAATTCAATCCAAACGAATCCATTATTTCTTAAATCAAATGCAGTGAAATTCTGTGAACTTGTAAACTTTAACAGGACAATTCAGTGTGTGGCTGGATTTATGGAATAGATTAAATAAGGAGCTTAGAGTACAAATACAAACTATCTTTAAAACTGTTTTTAAAAAGAGCTTATGGTGAAATATGTCATATAGAACAGATGTTTTCAAAAACCAAAACTGCTGTTAAAAATATATATAAATAACTACATTTAAGGATGAGAATGTAAAGTTCAATAATGTGGGAATAATTTAAGAGTTTACTGATTTAACAGTTAGTGGGTTATGAGTATGAGAAGGGGAGGAAATCAGAAGATTTTTATCTTCTACCTTTTCAAATAAATTCTTTCATTTAATTCTTTAAATCTTTAATTTCCTGAGGGAATCTTCCAAGGGATCAATAAAGTCCAAGTCTAAGTCTAAATTCTGTACAATTGCTATGCATCACAACTTCTGGGTCACAGGAGACCGAATCCGAACAGGGAGGCATTAAAGTTGTTGCTAGATTCCAAAAGTCAATCTTAATAAAACATTTTAACCTTTTCCAACTCTGCAGCAGAAGACAGAGGAGTGGATTTAGGGATGTTCTGCATTCCAGAAAGTTTCCTTGTATTAAGTCATTGAATAAGAGATTTTTCCCTCAGAGCTGCATCTGGGTCACATCTGGATCATGTGACCTCACACTTCGTTAAAAGGTTTGTACCAATCCAACATCTGAGACAATAAGCACAAATCTGATTATTTCAGCGTAATAATAATGATTTCATTGTCTCGTCCCTTTCACCAAATTCTGATCAAAACAAAGAAAATATAGCTGCATGCAAAGCGTAACACTAGAAACTCTTTGTTCTCTAATGAAAATGTTGCTTTTATCTGGACTCATTATCACTCCTACATATTTGTGCATCATTAGTTGTTTTGCATTTAACAGTCTTAGCCTCCTGCTGTGTGTGTGGTTGTGTGTGTGTGTGTGTGTGTGTGTGTGTGTGTGTGTGTGTGTGTGTGTGTGTGTGTGTGTGTGCGCGCGCACACATAAAATTTCACAGGACACATCATCCGTTTCTTGCTCATCGCAGATGTCAATGCGAGCTTGAACTGAATGTGAATTTTACACATTGTTTGTTTTATGCATAGAATAAATCTGAGAATCGTTACTCGAAGCTCAGAATCAGACGACTTATTTTACACACTATTAAAACTACGTCACATAAATGTTTACACTACAGGGCAGTTTCTCCTGTCTGAATCTGCAAGGACAGGGTGAGATGTGGCTTAAAGAAAGAAAGAAAAACCAAACGTTGATTTTTTTTATCCAAAGCTTGAGGATGCTTTCCCTCTCCTTCAGAGCTGTGTGTGTGTGTGTGTATGTGTGTGTGTGTGTGTGTGTGTGTGTGTGTGTGTGTGTGTATGTGTGTGTGTGTTGCTCCATCTTCAACTAAATGAACTGTGTGCACAGATAAGAACTTGTTTTCTTTGTTATCCACTCCCTTCTTTCCCAAATGACAGACAAGATCCAGTTTCAGGTTGTTTGTGTTTCTTGTTTCACGAAAGCTTGGCTGAAGAATAATCGACGTTTTCTGTGGTTCTTTTATGTAGGTTGAGAAAATTACAATCAGAAAACTGCAGATGGCTTCTGGAATAATGTTATTTAGATTATTCTACTAATTATTTATCGTCTTCATTATTTTGGTCCCATCATTCAACCACTATAAAGCTACTGACAGAGATGCGGCTGAAGCTCCACTGTGCAGTAAACAGGTTGGGATGAAATGCAATAAGATGCAGCCAAGAAAACCAAACATCAGATTGGAAGAACTTTAACCACAAAATTTTACCTCAGTGTTTACATTTGTCAGTGTTGTGGTGTTAATGTTATGCATGTTTAAAAACTACAAATGGCCGCCTGCGATGACATCATAAAAGGGAGCGTCAGGCTCAGGCAGGCAGGTGATGCTGATTGTGTGATGAGGCCTATGCATGATGTTTGGAGGATCGGAGAATAAAAAGCGTTATCGATGACACAGTTGGACTCATGCACTCTTTTCTTTAAATAACACGACATGGTGTCAGGAGTAAGTCATCTGATGCTGTAACTCTATGGCGGAGACATGACTGTACAGAGAGTCGCTTCTGCTGGTCCAGGTGCAACGTTCAGTATCCAGCCGCCAGAGTCTTTCGACTTCACCAAGCCGCAGGTGAACCAAGTGGATCCGAAGATTCGAACGGTTTCGTCTGGCAAGTAACTTGAACTCCAGTTCTGAAGAGAATCAAGTTAACACGCTTATTTATTGCATGGCAGACGATGTTCTGCGGGGACTAGCGTTACCAGATGGGCAAAGAAACACGTATCAAGGAGTTCGTGATGGCTTCCAAGCTTTCTTTGTTGTCAAGAAAAATGTCATTTATGAGCGAGCCAGGTTCAACATGCGCAAGCAAGAGGAGCATGAAACCGTGGATGCATTTGTTACTTCACTGTATGCGCTAGCAGAGCATTGTAGCTATGGAGCGCTACACGATGAACTGATTCGTGACAGACTGGTGGTGGGACTGCAAGATAAAAGGTTATCTGAAAGATTGCAACTCGACCCAGATTTGACACTAGAAAAGGCCATTTTTTCAGCAAGACAAAGTGAAGAGATGAAGCGGCAGCAATCCTGTCTGCGTAGTGATACCAGAACAGACACAGGAAATGGAAAATCTGTCGACAGGGTGTACAAAAGCAGTGTTAAGCATGCCAAGGCTAAATACCAACCTAAGTTGCACACAACTACAAATAACAAAAGGGGAATTTCTCATTGTTATAAGTGTGGCGGCTCTCCATCTCATCCCAAACGTGACTGTCCAGCAAATGGGGGAAAATGTCATTTATGTGGGAAAAAAGACACTTCAAGAGGGTGTGCAGAACACTCAACACTGTACATGCAGCTGAGGAAGAGGATGATTTTTTGTTTTAGGCAGCATTTCAAATGGAGATGAACCTTGGAGGGTGGATGTTGAAATAAATAACAGAAACATCTCATTCAAGATTGACACTGGTGCTGATGTTACGGTTCTGCCATACTCCATGTACAAAGACATCTACAGAGACAAGAGTCCCCCTTTACTGAAAAAAGCCACCAGGCAGCTGCTGGGACCAGGGAGGAATGCTCTAGATATTGTGGGGGTTGCTGAGATGGTGATGAAAAAGGGAGAGAAAGAGGTACAGGAAAGTGTGTACATTATGAGACACCTGCAAACTGCACTTTTGGGTAGACCTGCCATTCAGAAGCTGCTGCTTCTAGCTAGATTAAATGAGATAACTGCTGAAACATTAAAAACTACCTATCCAAAGCTATGCAGTGGTTTGGGAGAGGTGAGACAGCCTTATGCCATCAAACAAACCAGGGGCTCAACCATTTTCACTAAAGACACCCAGAAGGATTCCACTTCCTTTGATGGACAAAGTTAAACAAGAACTGTCCCGTATGGAAAGTTTGGGTGTGATCAGCAGAATTGAGGAGCCAACTGAATGGTGTTCAGGAATGGTGTTGTTCCCAAAAAGACAGGTGCTGTACGCATATGTGTTGACCTCACAAAGTTGAACGAGTCTGTTTGCAGAGAGAAGTACATTCTTCCTTCTGTAGATGAAACACTCGGTAAGCTAGCAGGAGCAAATATTTTCAGTAAATTAGATGCTAATATGGGGTTCTGGCAGATTCCTTTAACTGAAGATACTGCAAAATATACAACTTTCATTACACCTTTTGGTCGTTATTATTTTAAACGGCTACCCTTTGGTATAGCTTCTGCCCCTGAGCATTTCCAGAACAGAATGGTAACAGAGGTTACAGAGGGACTAGATGGTGTGGTTTGCCATATGGATGATGTGTTAGTGTGGGGAGAACACAGGAAGAGCATAATGTTCGTCTGCATACTGTTCTTGGAAAAATTCAAGAAGCTGGTATTACACTGAACATTGATAAATGTGATCTTTCAAAGCAGAGTGTAAAATTTTGGGGCCACATTATCTCTGTTAATGGAGTTAGTCCTGATCCAAGTAAAACACAAGCTGTGAGAAAGATGAAAGAGCCACAAAATGTGAGTGAGCTAAGAAGCTTCCTTGGAATGGTTAACCAGCTGGGGAAGTTTATTCCACAGTTAGCAGAACGAGACAAGCCTTTGAGGGATCTTTTATGGAAGAAAAACTGTTGGATGTGGGAGTTGATCAGGCCAAAGCATTTAAAGAACTGAAAGAGATGCTTTCATCCCCCCAGTGCTATGCATGTACGATACTAACCGGGAATGTAAAGTTTCAGCAGATGCGTCTGCGTATGGTCTGGGGAGCGTACTGCTGCAAAAATGGGGTCAGGAATGGAGACCAGTTGCATACGTGTTGCGATCTCTAACACAGACTGAGCAGAGATACGCACAGGTGGAAAAAGAAGCTTTGAGTCTTACTTGGGCTTGTGAAAGGTTCAGTAATTATCTCATTGGCAAACATTTCCAAATGGAGACTGATCATAAACCACTTCTGAGTCTGTTGAGCTGTCAGATGTTAGATGCTCTTCCGCCACGTATTCAGCGTTTCAGAATGCGTCTCATGAGATATTCCTATTCCATCTTGTATGTGCCAGGGAAACATCTGTGGACAGCTGACACATTGTCACGTGCCCCTATGTCAGAAAACTTAATGGCAACTGAAACAAAGTTGGTTGAAGACTCAGATATTTTTGTGGATAGTGTGATGCAAAACCTGCCTACAAGTCCTGGTTATCTGGAAGAACTGAGACAGGAGTTGAAAAGGGACAGCATATGTGCACGTGTGATGCAGTTGTGTGAGGAAGGATGGCCTACACACTACAACAGTGAACCAGCACTCAGACTGTATTGGGCTGAAAAGGCATTTCTTACAGTGAATAATGGTCTTTTGTTAAAAGGAGAAAGACTGGTTATTCCTTCAACTATAAGAAATGATGTGCTCATGAAATTACATGAAGGACATCAGGGAGTAGTGAAATGTCGAGAACGAGCACGGCAGTCGGTGTGGTGGCCTGGACTGAGCCAGCAGATAAAAGAACTGGTTCTAAAATGCCACACCTGCAACAGAGAGAAGGAAAATCATACGGAGCCACTGATGCCATCACAGTATCCAGACAGACCATGGAAAAAACTCGGGGCTGATCTGTTTACTTTGAAAGGACAAAATTATATTTTGGTTGTGGATTATGCATCAAGATTTGTGGAAATTGCACAACTGAGTCCCACAAGATCAGCAGATGTGATTCCTCATTTGAAATCTGTGTTTGCACGTCATGGCATTCCAGAAGAAATGATCACGGACAATGGTCCTCAGTTTTCCTGTGCTGCTTTTGCTACATTTGCAAAGTCATATGGGTTTCACCATATTACAAGTAGCCCTAAATATCCACAAAGTAATGGAGAAGCTGAACGAGCTGTGAAAATAATAAAGAACTTGTTGAAGAAAGCAGCTGATCCATATCTCGCCTTACTCGCCTACAGAGCAACACCACTTTGGAATGGGTACAGTCCAGCAGAGCTTCTTATGGGAAGACGACTTCGGACGACGGTGCCAATACTTCCATCTTTGTTAAGGCCGGCTCTTCCAAACTGTAAGATTGTTGCTCAAAAAGAAAAGGAGAGAAGAATAAAAGATGCAGAGAGATATGATTCCCGCCACAGAGCAAGAGTTCTCAGCAAAACTTACTCCAGGACAAGGTGTGTGGATTAAAGATCAAGGTACGAGTGGAACAGTGGTTACCAGTCATTCTACTCCACGCTCATACATTGTGGAAGGACCTCAGGGGTCGATTAGGCGAAATCATCGTCATCTGGTTGGCATGGAGCCTTCGACGGAGCCAGAAGTACCGGAAGGTGATGTTGCTGCAGAACAAGTGCAACCGAGTTCTGAAGAACCTCCACAGCAGAGCCTTCCTGAACTTTCACCTACTCCTAGAACCAGGTTTGGGAGACGGGTTGTGAAACCAAATAGACTGAATTTGTAGAAAAAGAAAATATGCTAGAAGTTGAGAATGATTAAATGTATTTCTATTTATATTTTTTTCCTAGCTCTAGATAGGAACAGACCTTCCAGCCACAGAGGCAGAATAATCCTCTAAGGTCTGTTGAATCAATGGTAGTCCACCCATTGATTCTAGAGAGGGGAGATGTGGTGTTAATGTTATGCATGTTTAAAAACTACAAATGGCCGCCTGCGATGACATCATAAAAGGGAGCGTCAGGCTCAGGCAGGCAGGTGATGCTGATTGTGTGATGAGGCCTATGCATGATGTTTGGAGGATCGGAGAATAAAAAGCGTTATCGATGACACAGTTGGACTCATGCACTCTTTTCTTTAAATAACACGACAAGTATCATCAAAATAAAAAAATATTCAATATTTAGATCTCATTTAAAGTTCATGAAAGTAATATTTTAATAACCCTCAGAATTACTTTTTATGGTGAATGTTCTTCCCTTGGCTTTGTAACTTCACTAGCCAAAAATGGCTAAACATGGAGATTAAAGATGGCCGCCATCATCCGCTTTCAAGTTTGAAAACAGATTTTCAAACTTGAAATTCAGAGTCCAACATGCTTGTTACCTCAGTGTCTTCCTACCTGGAGACCTTCTCTCGGTCCGCCGCTCCAGGAATTGTTTCCGGTCTTTCGATGAGTCCAGCAGATCCTCACTTCATTAAAGAGATCCTCTTCATGTCCATCTTCGGCTGCTGCTGATTACGGCCGCCATTTTGTTATTCAGACGTTTAAATAGAAGCTTCTGAGGCCGAGGTCGGTCTGCCGCGCTGCGATGCGCTTAAACACCAAAATGTCTTCCGTAACTAAAAGAGGGAAGAACTAAAAACAACTTCTAAAAGGTTCCGAAATGTACAGGAACATAATCCCCATCTCTTCCTTGAGCCCTGCGCTCCTTCACTCCGCCAGCAGGTGGAGTAAAGGCGCCTTCTTCTTCTTCTTCTTCTTCTTCTTTTTTTTTTCTTCTTCTTCTCTTGTTTAATGGCGGTTGGAAACCAACAGAAATGGAACATTACCGCCACCAACTGGGCTGGTTTGTAGACAGGAAATTAATGAGCAAAAAAGTAAAATAACTCAAACATATTTCTAATGATAAATATAAAAAATAGGAGTTAACTAAGTTATCTTTTTTATTTGTGTTTTTCAAAAAAATAAACTGATTTGACCATTTATTTTACTTAAAAATGTTTTTAATCGTAAATGTGATTCACACTTCCTGTAACTCCTGATTCCAGAAACACGTTTCAGGCAGAATGCAGTTATTTTTTACACATCCATTTAATATTCTGTTCAACTGCAGAACATTGGCTCTTCCATTATTTAGATTAATTATTTAGAATAATTATTTAGATTAACTACACACAGATGGGTGTTTGAAAGACTTTATTTAATGAAAACATGACATTTAAAATCAGAATGTCTTATTTTAAGAGACGTTTTGAGGTTATAAGACGTCTTTACCGCATGTAGCCTCAAGTCAAACCTGACCCCCTCCATTCAATTTATAGTTATATTTCCAATTTATTATAATTGTCTTTCCTGTATAATGTGCATTGTATCTATCCTAAAATTACGTTAACGTATATTGAAGGAGAATATTAAATAAACGTCCGAGAACCTATTTGATTTAGAATTTAAAATATAACGCACACTGCAGAATCTGAATATTTTCTGTAATTTATGTCTACTGAATATTTTACCTCAGACAGAAGCTGGAGGAACAGAAAGTGACTGGAGACGATCTGAGCTGCAGGAAGCAGTCAGATAGACTAAAAGACAAAAAGTTGTTTGTTTCAGAAATAATTTCCTTCTTTGGAATTTTATTTACAAATTTCTGTGATTATCTTCAGTTGGAGCAAACATGGGCGTCTGCCCTTTGACCTTTCTGGGAAGTAATTGTGCTTTAATCGGAGATGCTATAGAAAATGCAGACTGTTAAATGCAAATATGTTTGTTTCATACATCATCTACATAATTATTGTTGTTATAATTATGGAAACATGTCCATAAAATGACAGAAAAGGACGATTAAGAAAATGTCTTTATGTTTTCAACAGCAGTCGTGATGCAAATGCAGGCAGTATGCAAAAAGACGAGCAGGCGGCAACTAATGCAAAGTTGATGGAAACTAAAGGAAAACAGCCTGAAGACAGAACCAGAACCAGAACCAGAACCGCGTCCGCCTGAAGGAAAACACAAACTGTCCCTTTCAACCTGACAGACTCTCACACTGAAATGTTTTCACAGCTAAAAGATAACTCAGATATTCAAACTGAGGTTTTAATTTGCTGCCAGAATTAGAAGCTCATTGTAATTCTGGCACCAAACTCGTTCCGTAGGTTCTGCATCATTTTGTTTTTTCAGGTTTCTTCATGTCAAACAGAAAAACAAACACAAACTAGTTCCCATCAGTTTGATATTGATGAAACAGAAGACAATCAGAAAAGCAGATAAATGATATCTGACTCTGATGATATTGATTGTTGGATCAATTTATTCTTTATTTATCCATTTGAATTTTGTTAGTTGATTCTTAAATTTAAATGTTTTATATTATTTACAGAGTTTATTTGTAGGTTAATAATTGTTGATTTGATTTATTTTTGTTTTATTACTTTTCTTATGTATCTTCCAGGTAAGACAGGAAAGAATGTGGGTTGGTCCACTTTCTGTCGGTGCCGTTGCCCAGCCCGGTGCCCCGGGGCCGGTTCCCGTGTCGGTTCCATTGTTGGGTCCAGTGTCGGTTCCCGTGTCGGTTCCCGTGTCGGTTCCCGTGTCGGTTCCATTGTTGGGTCCAGTGTCGGTTCCCGTGTCGGTTCCCGTGTCGGTTCCAGTGCCGGTTCCATTGTTGGGTCCAGTGTCGGTTCCCGTGTCGGTTCCAGTGCCGGTGCCGGACCAGCAGGCGTTTGGGTTCTGTGGTTTTAGAGCAGAAAGAAGAAAGGAAAGTTTGAACTTTGCTGAAATGGGAAAATAAATCATGCAGAACAATCAGTGAAGCTTCTGCTGCCTGCATACAGAAGCTTCACTCAGTGAAGGAACTTTTATTGGATGTTTGGCTTGGCAACTATCATCACTACATTGATTATTATGGGATGAATCTGCATGTTTTTCAGCTTCAAGCCAAGAAGAAAATGTTAAAAACTGGATTCTGCTGTTTGTTGTTTTGCTGCTGAAGTCAAATGAGAAATTTGGGATTTAAATAAGATTCAACGTGTTTGTACTTTTAGAGCCAAGTGTCAAAATAAACTTTCTCCAGAAATGCAAAAAGGTTGTACAAGATTTTGCATGTTCCTGGTAAAAGTGGAGAAGCGGAAATGCTGCAGTCAGACTGAAGAGGAGCGATGGAGACGATGCTGCTGGTCCTGCTGGTCCTGCTGGCTGCAGCAGGTAGGAGACGAGTTCAGATCTTCAGCTGGGACGGGGGGCTGGATGAGACATAAGAGACAAAGTATGTAAAGCAGCAGTTCAGCCTGTTTCTGAATGAATACAAAAGTTTTTGATGTTTATGCATAAAAAAGTAAAGATGGGAAAAAATCTTCCAAATGTAGAAACAGGTTTATCTCCGTTAATTTAAATATCACTGCAAAGTTTATTTTACTTTCAAAACTGAATAAAATATTTCCCTGAAGGAAACAGAGTTTAACATAGAAATATGATCAAGTTGTCGTACAAGATCAACAACAGAAGTCGGTGAAACCTTCCACAAAGAACAATCATTGAAAGTTGAGTGGAAGGAAAAAGTGTGGATTAAAAAATGTGCAGCTGCAGATAAAACGATCAAATGAAATCCATTCATAAGTTTGATTCAAATGTTTGGAACTCAGATGCAGTCAGAACTTCAATGTCCGACATCAGAACCGCTTGGCCCAGATTGAGCAGAACCAGAACCTGAAGGCCTCAGAGGCTGAAGGAGGAGCAGAGGAACCAGAACCAGGAGTCGCCTACCGGTTCTGGTCCATTGGGTCTGCTGGAGTCAGCTCAGTTCAGCAGGAATCAAATCTGGTTTACTGATCTGATCAAATATTATACATTTTAAATGATCTTCGATTTCATATCAATATTTTTGCTGATCCTGATTCTGAGTCTCACAATCAGTTTGCATGAAATTTGCATCGTTGATGATTCTGCCTGAACGTCTTTAAAATTAGTTTATTTAAGCGAGAGGAACCAACCAGCAGTCTTTATGTCTCCAGTCTTTATGTCTCCAGTCTTCATGTCTCCAGTCTTTATGTCTCCAGTCTTCATGTCTCCAGTCTTTATGTCTCCAGTCTTCATGTCTCCAGTCTTCATGTCTCCAGTCTTTATGTCTCCAGTCTTCATGTCTCCGGTCTTCATGTCTCCGGTCTTTATGTCTCCAGTCTTCATGTCTCCAGTCTTTATGTCTCCAGTCTTCATGTCTCCAGTCTTTCTGTCTCCAGTCTTCATGTCTCCAGTCTTCATGTCTCCGGTCTTTATGTCTCCAGTCTTTATGTCTCCAGTCTTTATGTCTCCGGTCTTCATGTCTCCGGTCTTTATGTCTCCGGTCTTCATGTCTCCGGTCTTCATGTCTCCGGTCTTTATGTCTCCAGTCTTCATGTCTCCGGTCTTCATGTCTCCGGTCTTCATGTCTCCGGTCTTCATGTCTCCAGTCTTCATGTCTCCGGTCTTTATGTCTCCAGTCTTTATGTCTCCAGTCTTTTGTCTCCAGTCTTCATGTCTCCAGTCTTCATGTCTCCGGTCTTTATGTCTCCAGTCTTTATGTCTCCAGTCTTCATGTCTCCAGTCTTTATGTCTCCAGTCTTCATGTCTCCGGTCTTCATGTCTCCGGTCTTCATGTCTCCAGTCTTTATGTCTCCGGTCTTCATGTCTCCGGTCTTTATGTCTCCAGTCTTCATGTCTCCGGTCTTTATGTCTCCAGTCTTTATGTCTCCAGTCTTCATGTCTCCGGTCTTCATGTCTCCGGTCTTTATGTCTCCAGTCTTCATGTCTCCGGTCTTTATGTCTCCAGTCTTCATGTCTCCAGTCTTTATGTCTCCAGTCTTTATGTCTCCAGTCTTCATGTCTCCAGTCTTCATGTCTCCAGTCTTCAAGTCTCCAGTCTTCATGTCTCCAGTCTTCATGTCTCCAGTCTTCAAGTCTCCAGTCTTTATGTCTCCAGTCTTTATGTCTCCAGTCTTCATGTCTCCAGTCTTCATGTCTCCAGTCTTCATGTCTCCAGTCTTCATGTCTCCGGTCTTCATGTCTCCGGTCTTTATGTCTCCTGTCTTCATGTCTCCAGTCTTCATGTCTCCAGTCTTTATGTCTCCAGTCTTCATGTCTCCGGTCTTTATGTCTCCAGTCTTCATGTCTCCAGTCTTCATGTCTCCGGTCTTTATGTCTCCAGTCTTCATGTCTCCGGTCTTTATGTCTCCAGTCTTCATGTCTCCGGTCTTTATGTCTCCAGTCTTCATGTCTCCGGTCTTTATGTCTCCAGTCTTCATGTCTCCGTCTTTATGTCTCCAGTCTTTATGTCTCCAGTCTTCATGTCTCCAGTCTTCATGTCTCCAGTCTTCAAGTCTCCAGTCTTCATGTCTCCAGTCTTCATGTCTCCAGTCTTCAAGTCTCCAGTCTTTATGTCTCCAGTCTTTATGTCTCCAGTCTTCATGTCTCCAGTCTTCATGTCTCCAGTCTTCATGTCTCCAGTCTTCATGTCTCCGGTCTTCATGTCTCCGGTCTTTATGTCTCCTGTCTTCATGTCTCCAGTCTTCATGTCTCCAGTCTTCAAGTCTCCAGTCTTCATGTCTCCAGTCTTCATGTCTCCGGTCTTCATGTCTCCGGTCTTTATGTCTCCAGTCTTCAAGTCTCCAGTCTTCATGTCTCCAGTCTTTATGTCTCCAGTCTTCATGTCTCCCAGTCTTCATGTCTCCAGTCTTCATGTCTCCGGTCTTCATGTCTCCGGTCTTTATGTCTCCTGTCTTCATGTCTCCAGTCTTCATGTCTCCAGTCTTCATGTCTCCAGTCTTCATATCTCCAGTCTTCATGTCTCCAGTCTTATGTCTCCGGTCTTATGTCTCCAGTTCATATCTCCAGTCTTCAAGTCTCCAGTCTTCATGTCTCCAGTCTTCATGTCTCCAGTCTTCACGTCTCCAGTCTTCATGTCTCCAGTCTTCATGTCTCCAGTCTTCATGTCTCCAGTCTTCATGTCTCCAGTCTTCATGTCTCCAGTCTTCATGTCTCCAGTCTTCATGTCTCCAGTCTTCATGTCTCCGGTCTTTATGTCTCCAGTCTTTATGTCTCCAGTCTTCATGTCTCCAGTCTTCATGTCTCCAGTCTTCAAGTCTCCAGTCTTCATGTCTCCAGTCTTCATGTCTCCGGTCTTCATGTCTCCGGTCTTTATGTCTCCAGTCTTCAAGTCTCCAGTCTTTATGTCTCCAGTCTTTATGTCTCCAGTCTTCATGTCTCCAGTCTTCATGTCTCCAGTCTTCATGTCTCCGGTCTTCATGTCTCCGGTCTTTATGTCTCCTGTCTTCATGTCCAGTCTTCATGTCTCCAGTCTTCATGTCTCCAGTCTTCATATCTCCAGTCTTCATGTCTCCAGTCTTCATGTCTCCGGTCTTTATGTCTCCAGTCTTCATATCTCCAGTCTTCAAGTCTCCAGTCTTTATGTCTCCAGTCTTTATGTCTCCAGTCTTCATGTCTCCGGTCTTTATGTCTCCTGTCTTCATGTCTCCAGTCTTCATGTCTCCAGTCTTCATGTCTCCAGTCTTTATGTCTCCAGTCTTCATGTCTCCGGTCTTCATGTCTCCAGTCTTCATGTCTCCGGTCTTTATGTCTCCAGTCTTCATGTCTCCGGTCTTTATGTCTCCTGTCTTCATATCTCCCAGTCTTCATGTCTCCAGTCTTCATGTCTCCAGTCTTCATGTCTCCAGTCTTCATGTCTCCAGTCTTCATGTCTCCAGTTTCTCCTCTGTGTCTCTCAGTCGTTGACGCCCAGACCAGGTTAGTCGGTCCATCACGGTGTTCTGGGAGGGTGGAGGTCTTCCACGATGGAGTCTGGGGGACGGTGTGTGATGACAGCTGGGACCTGACCGACGCCGCGGTGGTCTGCAGGGAGCTGGACTGCGACCTCCCACAGAGAGCCTCATGCTCGCCTACTTTGGTGAAGGAACCGACCCGATCTGGCTGGACGACGTGTCCTGTCCGGAACCGAGAGCAGCTTGGCTGATTGTCCCCACAACGGATTTGGACACCATAACTGTGGACATGGAGAAGACGCCGGTGTCATCTGTGAAAGTAAGACGACATGAATGACTGCAGGTAAAATCTTCTTCTGTGAAAACTGGATTCAGCATCAAACCCAGCAGCTCAGTTTGCTTCAAGATCAGGAGAGATTTACAAACGCAGTCCGCTCAGCATTTTTCAAACAATGACTTTTCCTGCCATGAATCCGACTGAGCAAAGACAAAAATGATCTGCTGGCTTTAGTTTGGCTTCTTCCTGACGCTCTGCATCTGTGCGCTCGTTTTAACTGTGACACTAGGGGGCAGCAAAGAGCGTCTTTTTAACGACATGTTGAAAGATGTAAGAAAAAAACACATTAAGCCCCTTAAGCACCGGGCCCGGCTCGGTTCCGCCGGGCCCGGCCCCGGCTCGGTTCTACTGGGCCCGGCCCCGGCTCGGTTCTACTGGGCCCGGCCCCGGCTCGGTTCTACTGGGCCCGGCCCCGGCTCGGTTCTACTGGGCCCGGCCCCGGCTCGGTTCTACTGGGCCCGGCCCGGCTCGCTTTCCGAACGTTTCCACGGCTCAGACCTTATCTGGAAATGGGACCATTGCACTCCAGAAGTGAAGGGGGCGCTATTTCCCTGGGATGACTTGATCCGAGCTTATCAGAACCAACCTGGCATCTGGGCCAAGTTATCAAGGTCGAGGCATCATGAGGCTCTGAGTTGATTATTGATTGTCGGTTTTGTTCAAATTTAGGAATCTTTAGGAAGGTGGTGAGACTGAAGGTTCTGCAGGATTCCTTTCTGGACCTGAGCGACCCGGCGGTGCTGGACGAGTTTCTGAACCAGGTGAACCCTGAGGACACGATCCATCTTTAGTTATTGTTCTGAACTGATGCAGACAGATTTTATGAGAAATGATGAAAGTAACGTTTCAGCTTTAACTTCTCCTCTTCTTGTTCCGTCTTTAGGATCTTTGCTCGTTTTGACTCGGTTCTGTTTCTTGTTCTTCAGCTGCTCCCAGAAAAACTTGCAGACATTTAGTTTCCTGAACACTGAAGGGTTCGTTGATGAACAAACTAAACTTTAGTTTATTGTTTCAGCTGAAAGAGAAGCTGCAGGAGCTGAACGAACACGTGGAACTGAGCTGGATGACTTCAGATGGAAACATCTTCAAAAAGGATGAAGGACAAAACTGAAGAGCAGAATAAAGTCCCAGTTCATTTCCTGACTGATTTGTGTTTGTAACCATCAGATGCTGTTGCATAATTAAAGTTCCTTCCAACCTGAAACTTCACATAAAATCAGTAAATTAAAAAACATAACATGACCAAATATTGAATATTTTAGAGTGAAGCTCTGAAATGTAATGATTAAGATCCAACTGAAGGCTGTAAACCAACCCTAACCCTGAGTACGAACAGCAGGTTGACTTCTTCCACTCCATCCTCCTCATCCTCATCAAACTGCAACACAAACATCAAACTGGCATTTATATTACAATAAAAAGTCATTATTTACCATTTAAGCAATATTGAGGATGCCACAAGGAACAGGCGAGGAGGAGTTCCAGGCGAAGATCCGTCTGTTTGGGTTTGAATATGTTTTAATGAACTGCTGATGATCTGCTTGGTTCTGATCCTGGTTCTGATCCAAGCAGACTCTTGATACTCTGATCATCTTGTAATCACAAACATATAACGGACATTTTATCACTTCATGCCTTCAAGTTCAGTTATTTCCTGAAATAACTGAACCTGACAGCTGGTTCAGAATCATAAGCAGAAATTTATCATGAAGGTTATTAATGACATGTAAACGAGCTGAGCTCTGATCTTCATGCTGCAGTTTGACGTTTTCACCTGGAAAACTGATTAATGCTTTTAGATTCAAATAGTTTCCATTGGAAAAATAAACGTTCATTAAACATAAAAACAACGCTTCAAAATGTTTTCATTGGGATGAATTTAATGTGTTTAAATGAAAGTTGATTCATTTTTTAAAGGGACAGTTTTGTGTAAAATCAGCTGTTTTGATCTTTCCATCATATTTTAATATTTTATAAAAATCAAACCTGCACTTTGATCCCTTCATGGATCAGCAATCCTTTCATCTCCATGGCAACCATTCAGTTGTAAATGCCTGGGTGGGCAAAGCCCGCCTTCCAGCCACAGCTCCTCCCCCAATCCGCTCCTTCAGACTAGCCGGCAGCAATTAGCAAACATCAGCTGATCTCACTATAGGAGCTGCAGCTCAGAGCAGCATCAGTAGAAATATTAAAGGGTTAATAGAGGAGCCATGTTGGATGACTTCTTGGAGGCGGAGCTTCAGAAACAGCTGGAGCTTCTTAAAGAGACAGAGACCCAATATCAAGGTGTTAATTCAGGAAGTTTCTCTTCTGATCACTTTGAACATTTATAGCATTTTATAGCCACTGAAGGAAAAAAAGTTGCTAAATTAAGCTGAGAGATGTGATGATGTGAGTTTGTCTTCTCCAGATCGTCCATCCTGTCCTGAGGAAACCGGATCTCATTTTAATATGAATGAATTGTCGGCGTCTCGGGTTCCTTCTCAGGTTTGAATAGAATTTGTTTAGCTTGTTAACCAACCAGGATTGTCGTGACGTTAATAGCAATAACACTTTGTGTCAGGCTGCAGTTTCCTCTGCCAGTAATGAAACCCAATAAGAGTTTTAACTTCTCATAAAAGACGTCATAAGAAGTCTTTTATCAGACTTGTTATGATTATGTGATTGAACTTTGAGTATTTATATACAAACCACAAAGTAACAGCGTTTATCCTCTGCCTGTTGTTCTGCTTTGCATCTCCAGGATAATTTAATCTGAAAACAGAGCAGAAGATCCTAAATGCAGATTCATGTTTGATTATTCAAATTTATAAAGCTCTGCTTTAAAAAACGACATCAGCCTGAGAAAATCACAACTTCAAACCAACGTCTGAGATTAAACCAGGATTAAGTCACAGAATCTGATAATCATATTGATTATCCCCATTACTGAACCCTAATCCCATTACTGAACCCTAATCCATTACTGAACCCTAATCCCATTACTGAACCCTAATCCCATTACTGAACCCTAATCCCATTACTGAAAAATAGGTTTATCCAAAATGTATTATATTTTAATCAATTAAGCCACAAACGATATGAAATCAACATGAAGTTAAATCAATTCATTCTCAAGTAGTTTGTTCCTCTAAAAGATCATTTTGGGGATTTATTTTAATAGATGTTAATATAAATTTTGCTGCTGGATCAAATCTGAGGTCAAAGTTCAGACTGCTTCTGCAGACACTGAACAAACTAAAAGTTTTTTTCTGTTAAGTTTTTACCTGTTTATTTTCACTCTGACCTCAAAGCAACAGCAGGACTTTATGGAGATCTGGAGGAAGAGGAGAAAACTTCATCATGACCTTCTCTGACCTTCTCCATGGAAATGCGGCTGATTTGAATGGTTTTGACTTGCCAATAATTCAGGATGTTTGAGCCGAGAGGCAGAGAGTTTCTGATGACAGCAGAGACCAGAAGAGGAAGGATGGAGGCGCTCCTCCTCTTCATCACTGCTGCAGCAGGCAAGTTTCACTCACAAATATTCATTTGATTTATATTTTAATGATTCTGCTGTTGCTTTGGTTTGGAAACATTTAGTAAGTTTTTGTTTCGGTGAAGCGGATTAAACTCTCCCTGCGTCTCTCAGGCGTATTTTCTTCTCCTTCGTCTCATGAATATCGTTTCATTTACGAGCCGAAGACCTGGGCCGACGCTCAGAGTTACTGCAGAAGGATGACGAACTCAGACCTGGCTACTGTAGCAACCATGGAGGACGTGGACACGCTGAACAAGATGGCAGTCATGGACAACATGGTCTACACTTCTTACAGCTACGTAAGACGGCTTTCACTTCCTCTGAAGCAGAAACAGCCAGGAAATATCCAAAAAGACCATCAATGTTACTGCAGAGAAACGTTTCTGTCACGATGAGTCACCAAAATACAGACAGGAGCTACAAACCACAGAGAGCAGAACAAAAAACAGCCAAAGATCCAGCAGAGAAGAAACAGAAAATAACAGAGAAAAGAAAACTGAGCAGGACAAAAGTTTAAATACTGAACAAATCCGAACTGAGAGAGGACAGAAAATAAACCCATTAAACAATAATTAGATTTAATTCAAGAAAAAGGAAAACTATGACTCAGAGAAAACAAAGAACCGGTTCTCTCTGTTGTTTCAGAGAGCCTGGATCGGACTGTACGACGACGTGAACAGCTGGCGCTGGTCCATGTCGGACTCTGGCTTCTACAGAACCGGAGAGGATTCGTTCAGGAAGTGGCAGAGAGGCGAGCCGGACAACCGGAAGAGCACCGAGCGCTGCGGGATGATGACCGGGGACGGGCTGTGGCAGGACGGGCCGTGTTCCTCCAGCCTGCGGCCCGTCTGCGCCGACATCACCGGTACCATCACCGGTACCATCACCGGTACCAGTGATGGTACCATCACTGGTACCATCACCGGTACCATCACTGGTACCATCACCGGTACCATCACTGGTACCAGTGATGGTACCATCACCGGTACCATCACTGGTACCATCACTGGTACCATCACTGGTACCATCACTGGTACCATCACCGGTACCATCACTGGTACCATCACTGGTACCATCACTGGTACCATCACCGGTACCATCACCGGTACCATCACTGGTACCATCACTGGTACCATCACTGGTACCAGTGATGGTACCAGTGATGGTACCAGTGATGGTACCATCACTGGTACCATCACTGGTACCATCACCGGTACCATCACTGGTACCATCACCGGTACCATCACTGGTACCATCACTGGTACCATCACCGGTACCATGATGGTACCATCACCGGTACCATCACTGGTACCATCACCGGTACCATCACCGGTACCAGTGATGGTACCATCACCGGTACCATCACTGGTACCATCACCGGTACCAGTGATGGTACCGGTGATGGTACCAGTGATGGTACCGGTGATGGTACCATCACCGGTACCAGTGATGGTACCATCACTGGTACCATCACTGGTACCATCACCGGTACCATCACCGGTACCAGTGATGGTACCATCACCGGTACCGGTGATGGTACCATCACCGGTACCATCACTGGTACCGGTGATGGTACCAGTGATGGTACCGGTGATGGTACCAGTGATGGTACCGGTGATGGTACCATCACCGGTACCAGTGATGGTACCATCACTGGTACCATCACTGGTACCATCACCGGTACCATCACCGGTACCAGTGATGGTACCATCACCGGTACCGGTGATGGTACCATCACCGGTACCATCACTGGTACCGGTGATGGTACCAGTGATGGTACCGGTGATGGTACCAGTGATGGTACCGGTGATGGTACCATCACCGGTACCAGTGATGGTACCATCACTGGTACCATCACTGGTACCATCACCGGTACCATCACCGGTACCAGTGATGGTACCATCACCGGTACCATCACTGGTACCATCACCGGTACCATCACCGGTACCAGTGATGGTACCATCACTGGTACCGGTGATGGTACCATCACAGGTACCATCACTGGTACCATCACCGGTACCATCACCGGTACCAGTGATGGTACCATCACTGGTACCGGTGATGGTACCATCACTGGTACCATCACCGGTACCATCACCGGTACCAGTGATGGTACCATCACTGGTACCATCACCGGTACCATCACCGGTACCAGTGATGGTACCATCACTGGTACCGGTGATGGTACCATCACCGGTACCATCACTGGTACCATCACCGGTACCATCACCGGTACCAGTGATGGTACCATCACTGGTACCATCACCGGTACCATCACCGGTACCAGTGATGGTACCATCACTGGTACCGGTGATGGTACCATCACCGGTACCATCACTGGTACCATCACCGGTACCATCACCGGTACCAGTGATGGTACCGGTGGTACCATCACCTGCAGACTCATGAAAATATGGACATTTCTGAGCTACAAAGGTCAAAAATCCTAGAAAAAATGCAGAAAGGTTCAAACTACATTGGTTGAAAATTTGTAAGAAAAGTATTCAAAAGTTTTGTGATTAATTTCACAAAATTAATCACTTTCTTTAAAGTAATGGGACATTTTTACGCTCCAAGGGTAAAAAATTTGCAAGAAAAACGTTAATTTTTAGCGTAAATTTCAGAAATTTTATAGAAAAAAAGAGTCCAGCTTGCTAAATTAAAAAGTTGCAAGAAAAAAACTTGACTTTCTTTGTTGTTTTATTGGCTCTGGTGGCCTTTATCTGTAGAGAATTAAAAATGGGCAATGAGGTCGAAGACGTGAGGCAAAGGTCACCGGGCTGGGAATCGAACCTGTGATCCAGCAACCTTCACAGGCTTTATTTTAGAAACAATTTGGAAATTTTATTAACTTGAAAAGTCAAAAATTTGCAAGAATTTTTAAAATTAATTTCAAATATTTTTCTAGGCAAAACTTTGATATTTCCTGAATTCATAATGTTAAAAATGTTCAAAGTAAGAAAAACAGGCAACTTTTCGAGTTCATAAATTTCTACATTTTTCATGTAAATTTTATGAGATTAATTCAACATTTCTGAGTTTTAAACTTTTTGAGCTCAGAAAATTTTCCTGACTTTGCAAGAAAATCTGTTGAATGAATGAAATGTTTTTTTGTTGTAAATTTTCATGTCGTTAAGTTCAAACCTTTCCACAAGAGTTTTCCTGTCTCCAAGCCGCCGTATTGGGCTTCAGTGTTTCTGCAGAAGGTCTCTGGTTCTGATACATTCCTTGGTTCTGTGGCTTCAGGGCCCAGTGTGAGTTTCGTTCTGGTCCAGTCCGGGATGAACTGGACGGAGGCCCAGAGCTTCTGCAGGAAGCAGCACTCGGACTTGGCCAGCATCAGGAACGAGTCCGAAAACCAGCAGGTCCAGCAGCTGGTGCCGGCAGGAACCAAAGTCTGGACCGGACTGTACCGAGACGGCTGGAAGTGGTCGGATGGGAGCCGCTTCTCCTTCAGCTACTGGAAGGACACCGAGCCCAACAACAACAACAACAATGAGAAGTGTGTGATGGCCGTGTTTGACGCTCAGGGGAAATGGGAGGACTGGCGGTGTGACGTGAAGAAAG
The DNA here is from genome assembly GCF_027474105.1 of Poeciliopsis prolifica. Lineage (NCBI taxonomy): Eukaryota > Metazoa > Chordata > Actinopteri > Cyprinodontiformes > Poeciliidae > Poeciliopsis > Poeciliopsis prolifica. Next base: position 307,368 of record NW_026562485.1, read on the forward strand.
CCTTCATCTGCTCCACCTGTGAGTCTTCCTCAGCCTCTTCCTCCTGATGTCGCTCCCAGCAGCTCACGAACCATTTTGCTGTCAAAGCTTTTGTTTTTCAGAAGGTTGTGTCTGTGAGGCTGGAGAAACCCTTCAGCCTGGATCTGAACTCTGCAGCAGTGAAGGAAGAGCTGCTGAGTCAGGTACATCCACCAGCAGGTGGCGCTGCAGCGCCAACGCAAGTGTTAATGTTCTGCTAATGTAAAACCAAAAAACACAATTTTAATCTGGATATTAATCTGCATAAATGTGATGATTCCTCCTCCTCCAGCTGCTGCTGAAGCTGAAACAGGAAGGACTGACTGCAGACGTGAAGCTGAGCTGGAGGAAACAGTCAGACGGAAACGTTTTCCACAAAGTGAAGGAGAAAAATCCAATATCAGTCTGAGAAGATCTGCTGCTTTCTTTATGAAGTTAATAAGCCTGATTATGTAACGTTCAGGCATTCAGCAGTTATAGTTATTATGTTCCCTTAGAATTAATAAAACATTCATTCAGGCATTAAAACAAACATATTTAGTTGCTAGATGTTGGTTTGTTGTATTTGTGATTAATTTTACTGCTAATGTTTGCAATAACAGCAATAAAGACAATGTTCAATTGATATGATGGCGCCGTCAATCAGTTCAGTCGGTTTGTTGCAATTTGTCCCGAAGTGAACAGTGAACATCCTTTGATGATTGTTTGCCATTAAATGCTGCAGTCATAGAGATTTGGTGGAAAAATCAGAAAAGTGTTCAGTGATCAGTGGGACATGCAGAAAGCAGATTCACAGAGCATTTAGATGGTGGAATGAACTTTATCCCATTTTCCAAACTGGAGTCTGGAAAAATGTAAAAGAGGAGAAATGGCAATACACAAACATGTAAATATGGAATATATATGAATATATGTATGAAAACATCACCTCTGTTTGCTTTTCGTTACAATTTAAAAAGTTCAGAGCCAACCAGTCTACAGAGCCGCACGGTTTTTCAACCGTCGTTTGATTGTGGAGGTTGTCTAAGATTCAACTGCTCTTTTCCCCCAGGCCTTGAAAACAGCAGTCATCAAACCACTGTTAAAAAAGAACAACCTGGACAAATCACTATTGCAGAATTACAGGCCGACCTCTGACCTCTGTTGAAATAGAATTTTAAGTTAGCACAATACTGCACAGGATAGTTTTTGATACATATGAAATATAACATAGAAAGTTAAAGTACACTATATGTTCATATAAATTTAGATGAAACTAAAACAACGGCTCACTCTCTGAACGCAGATAAATTCTTAAAGGAGGATTAGACAGAAAACAGTCTTAGACTCCTTGGATCTCTTTAGACAGGGAGTCTGTCTGCCAGGCAGTTAACAAATTCCTGAGCATGGTTCAAAAGTTCACTAGGATCTTAAAACTTTTTATAAATAATTTTATCTATATTAGAGTTAACTATATTTCTTTAAGCATGTTTCGAATTAGTTACTTCTTAGATCCAAACTTATAGTCATTATTTAGCATTACATTTTGTGCAAGCTTGCTTAAAAAAACACCAACTAGTTTCTTGTTAAAGCATCTTGAGGCAGAGATAACGCTGCAGTTCCACGCTGTAAATCAGGTCGGAGCCTGGTACGAGAAGAGCTGGAGGTTTGGGTCTGAGAGGTAATAAAATTAACATTAAGACAGCCCACACAAAGGAAAACACACCTCCTAATGCATATATTTAAATGAGGAGAAAACACATTCTATAAATGATTTGTTTTACAGCAGAAGTCAGAATCTCTTTGTGCTGAGTGAGAGTTTCCCGGAGGATGCATCTTCTGTTAATCTTTTGTCTTTTTACTCAGGTCTTTGTCTCTGTTTTGTCATGTCTCGGACTTTTGATAATCTGGGTGAGATGCTTGTTGTAACATTCTGAACTGCATTGAATTCTTTGGATAAAACTCTGAATATCTGAAGTCTGACGTCGTATTATTGCTCTTTTCTCTCTGCACACTTACACAGACACAAGAATTCGGGACAAAGAATTAATTAACGAGCTAAATCAAGTTATATCCTCTTTTTAATTCTTAACACCTCCCATTCATCAGCAAAGTTATTGAAAAAACTGTAAACAATTAAATAGTTTCCTCATGATGACCAACTGCTTTGACTCTTTCCAGTCTGGTTTTCGTGCTCACCACAGCACGGAGACTGGCCTAGTCAAAGTATTCAATGATATCCATATCAATACTGACTGTGGGAGAACCACGGTGCTGGTTCTGGTTCTGGTTCTGTTGGACCTCAGTGCAGCTTTTGACATATTACTGAATCGACTGGAGAGTTGGGTCGGACTCTCCGGTTCGGTGCTCGACTGGTTTGAATCTTACATAAAGAACAGGGATTTCTTTGTTTCAATTGGAAACTTCTCATCAAAGAGGTCAAAGGTCACATGTGGGGTTCAATCCTAGGACCCCACTTATTTAATATTTATATTCTCCCACTAGTTCAGGTTATAATAGGAAATAATATTAGCTACCATAACTATGACACACAGGTCTACATTATGATGTCACCAGGTGACCTTTGACCCCATCCAATCACTGAATAAATGTTTAGAACAGATAAATGTGTGGATGTGCCAAAACTTTCTCCAACTGAACAGAAACAAAACTGAAGTCATTATTTTAGGACCTAAAGAGGAACGATCTAGAGTTATAGATCTAGAGTTATAGATCTAGAGTTATAACTCTAGCTCTAGAGCTATAACTCTAGCTCTAGAGCTATAGATCTAGAGAGCTATAGCGCCATAGATCTAGAGTTATAGATCTAGAGCTATAGATCTAGAGAGCTATAGCGCCATAGATCTAGAGTCATAGATCTACAGCTATAGATCTAGAGTTATAGATCTATAGCTGTAGATCTAGAGTTATAGATCTATGGCTCTAGATCTAGAGTTATAGATCTAGAGATATAGATCTAGAGTCAATGCACAGCTTCAGTTATTACAACTAAAAACTAGCGATCCTGGGAGTAGTGATGACCTCTGACCTGAACCTTGCCAACCACATAAAGACAATTACAAAGTCAGCCTGTCATGTTCCGGGGTTTTCTTTCAGCTCCTTGTGGAGTTTTTGTGTATGCACTGGTTTTGTTTCCACCACTAGAGGGAGCCTATTCCATTTGGTCGGAGGGCGAGGATGACGTCATCCCACACCTGAGGCGAATTGAGCTCATCAGCGAGACGTTCAAGAGAGGCAGACTGCCAGTCCTTCGGCGCCTGAGTGTTAGCCAGTCATGGTAGCTCCAAGCCCCTAGAAGCTTGCTTCTGTTACTCTGTTTCCTAGTGAAAAAGAAAACTTCCTTGTTGTTTTTTTTCTCGCCTTCAGGTGCTTCCTCCTGGGCTCTCGTTGTCCGAGCCCCCAGACTCACTCCATCCGTGAACCATCCAGCTCCTCCCAGATTCCCACGACTGGCAGTCGTACTGCTTTTCTACCGCCGCCGCTCTAGCCTACCTGTCCGCCCTCCGACGTGCTCCCGTTTCTTCCTGGATTTCAGCCAGCCAACATCACCGCGACCTGGAACCACTGAGAACCGTAAACCCCGGACATTTCAGTACTCCCTCACCTCGCTAACCCAGCGGTCATCAATGAACTGCTTGTTTCCTGTTGTCGCCTTTCTCCCTGGACCGACCGAGCCTTCAGTGCTCTGCAGCAGTGTCTTCAATAAACTTCACCTTTTTTCTGTACTACAGTTTTCCCCTGAGTGTGTTCTGCATTTGGGCTAACTATTCACTCCCATTATGACACAGCCTTCTATCACCTGAAGAACATCTCCAGGATTAGAGGACTAATGTCTCAGCCAGATCTAGTGAAACTCATCCATGCGTTTATCTTTAGTCACATTGATTATTGTAACAGCGTCTTCACAGGCCTGTCCAACAAATCAATCCTCCAGCTGCAGCTGATCCAGAAGCTGCTGCTCCTGTTCTCACTAAAACCAGGAAGATAGAGACATAACTGCAGTTTTAAAGTCCCTCCACTGGCTCCCTGTAGCTCAAAGAATAGATTTTAAATACTGTTAGTTTATAAATCACTGAACGGTTTAGCACCACAATACATCAAAGATCTGCTGTTGTTGTATCAACCTTCCAGACTCTCAGGTTCTGGTTCTGGTTCTGCTCTGCATCCCCAGAACCAGAACCAAGAGAGGAGAAGCAGCTTTCAGCATCTATGCACCACAAATTTGGAACAAACTTCCAGAAAACTGTAAAACAGCGGAAACCCTGACTTCCTTTAAATCTCAAGTAAAAACCAGCTGATTAGAGTTTTATTAGAAATGTAATATGGAACAATGTGTTGTCTATTATATGTTGCATGACTTTGTGTTTATGACTTTGAAATGCCTTGCTGCTGGAACGTGCTATACAAATAAAATTAATTTCATTGATTGATTGTAAAGAATGACACACAAAACTGTGGAATAAATTCTTGTTTGCATCTTTATGTCGAAACGTCGTGGAAGTTTTTATTTTCCTCTTCAAATACTCGAGTGAATACAGAGAATAAATCTTGTGGCAACACATGAGTCTCAAACCGCTCAGTCTCTGGATCTGCAGTTTGTCCTCATCCTTCATCTCTTCCTGGAAACACCAACCTGTTCGGATCCAGTTCGAGACCAGAACCGCTCCTCCATGAATCCTGATGGTTTATCGTTTTATAGATGTAGAGCTTCAAGAGCCACACTCATCACAGACGCATCATCAGGTCCTAAACTCCCAGCCTGGAGGTCTGAGAGTTGATCTGCTGGGAGTTGATCTGGTGACCAGCAGCGACTGACCGTCAGCTCCAGGCGGCGCGTCACACTCCCCTTTTCTGTAAACTTTACAGTTTCATCTGTGAAGCTGTTTAATCTGGACGGATGTCCAGAAACTAAAGCTGAAGAATCGACTTCTAGAAAAAGTTTCTGGATGATTTCATCCTGGTTTCTGTTGCCCTGCTGCTTCCAGTCCATTCTCAGGATTTATCTTCCTCTTATCTTCTTCACGCCTGCTTTGAAAAATAAGTTTAATAAATATATTTTTCAAAAAGTAGTCTGAAGCAGCAACAGATCCTCAAAGAGCAACAGGAAGTGATGTA
>NW_026562485.1:317500-462500 GCF_027474105.1 Poeciliopsis prolifica
CGCTCCATCCTGTAACGCTACAAAAATCATCTAAATAAATATTTAAGGCTCCAGCTGCCGCAGAATTATTTACAAACTCCTTAATAACCTGGAGGTCAAAGGTCATGCTGACATGACAGCTAACATCATTGAGCAGGTTCGAGCTCAGGATCACATGAATGAACCACTGGGCTTCAGGTTTTAAATAGGACATGTGGTCAGAAAAGACCAAACAAAATGTAAGAAACCAGTTGATCCAGTGGACAGGGGGGGCAGCCCTGGTGTCCTGCAACTGCTGGACGTCTCCTGGTCCAAGGACCACCTCCGACTGCAGTCAGGTTCTCCAGAGTCCTGCTAATGACGTCATTATTTGACTCAGGTGTGTGGAAGTGGCCCAGCCCTGATCTAAAGGAACATTTCAGTTCAATGTTTAGTTTGCGCTGAACACGCCCTTTTTGTCCACCAGAGGGCGATGCAGGCTCAGTGAGTAGAGTCGTGCTTCTTTAGTTTTAACCCTACAGCTGCATACAATGTAATTAACTGTAAATTAATTAACTTTATTCACAAGATGTAACAGCTGCGTTATATTCAAACCTCTAAATTAGAATGAAACTTTTCTAAACGTTTTAACCTTCAGGTTTTCTATTGGAGCTCAGCGAGTCACATGACCGGAAATGAACAAGTCGGTTTTTCACAAATTTTTTAGACTAATTTTGCTCATTTATCTTTATTTTGTGATGCAAAACAACAGAAGTGATTTGCAAACTAGACTTTCTTCTCACCGTGTTTGATTCATGAGTTAAAATGTGACATTTTTCCGAACTGTGAGTGAAACTGGAATGGTCCGGATTCCACTGGTTTCCTCCCCAGAGGTGCAGCTGATTATGCTGTTTGGTGTTTAAGTGGATGGTATCTGCCCTGTTATCTGCCCCTCTGCCCCATTATCTGCCCCACTGCCCCGTTATCTGCCCCGTTATCTGCCCCGTTATCTGCCCCACTGCCCCGTTATCTGTCCCACTGCCCCGTTATCTGCCCCTCTGCCCCACTGCCCCGTTATCTGCCCCACTGCCCGTTATCTGCCCCACTGCCCCGTTATCTGTCCCACTGCCCCATTATCTGCCCCACTGCCCCGTTATCTGCCCCACTGCCCTGTTATCTGCCCCTCTGCCCCATTATCTGCCCCACTGCCCCGTTATCTGCCCCACTGCCCCGTTATCTGCCCCACTGCCCCGTTATCTGCCCCACTGCCCCGTTATCTGTCCCACTGCTCCGTTATCTGTCCCACTGCCCGTTATCTGCCCACTGCCTTGTTATCTGCCCCACTGCCCTGTTATCTGCCCCACTGCCCTGTTATCTGCCCCACTGCCCCGTTATCTGCCCCACTGCCCCGTTATCTGCCCCACTGCCCCGTTATCTGCCCCACTGCCCCGTTATCTGTCCCACTGCCCCGTTATCTGCCCCACTGCCTTGTTATCTGCCCCACTGCCCTGTTATCTGCCCCACTGCCCTGTTATCTGCCCCCTGTTTTTGGCTTAATGGTGTAAATTTAAAGCTGAAATGAGGAATCGGGTCCGGTTGAGAGGTCGGGTCACATGTTCTCATCTCTTTGCAATGAATTAATTAATCTGTAATTATAAATATTCAATAATCTCACATTTTACCAAAGACTTTTTTTTACGTTTATTTAATCTCATTTCTTTCTACTGGAGTAAAAATTTTGAAGCAAAGATTTTGAATGAATGTTCTCCAAACCAACCAACACTGATAATAAATAAAGTCTTTTAATGTCAGTTCTGTTGATATATCCAGAGTACAGACAGATAAATACAAGAACAACATCCACTTCCTGTTTTCATTCAAGTACAACAAACACTTCAGTGCTTTCTGAGCCGTTGGAAGATTTCTAATTTAACAGCATGGACGTTCACTGGAAGAATACCATCATGCAGGTCAGGATATTGCAGAGAACTTTGGCTTAAAAACAACGACGATAGTTTAAGTAGCAGACCTGAACGCAGCACAACGTCCTGGGTGTGCAGACCGGCCGCTCGGCTCGGCCGATCAGGAGCTGCCCGAGTTACATTCAGCAGTCAGACGGAGAGAACGTGGCTGGAACCAACGCCGCTACCAATCAGAGACGACCCGCACAGGAAACAGAAACCTGCTGCTCTATGGAATGCTTTTATTTTGAAAAATCCACTGCTTTCGGCTTTTGGCCTCACAAACCGACACGTTTCAGTCAAAAACTCGATCGCGTTAACGAGTTCTTCCTCTATTGCTAAACTCGACCCATTGATTATTTGAGTATAAAAATATTACTAACAGGTTTCTAAACCATCTGGACACCAGGAAGCCCCGCCCACTGACCTCTGAACTCTACAGGATGGAATCAGGAAACGAAGAGCTTCTGATCAAGACGGCGACACGATCAGATTAACAGTCAGGATGCTGGAAAACCCAGAGAGACCGGACAGGGAGAGCATGCAATCTGCCCGTTACCTGCCCCACTGCGCAGCTATCTGCCCCACTGCACAGCTATCTGCCCCACTGCACAGCTATCTGCCCCACTGCGCAGCTATCTACCCCACTGCGCAGCTATCTACCCCACTGCGCAGCTATCTGCCCCACTGCGCAGCTATCTGCCCCACTGCGCAGCTATCTACCCCACTGCGCAGCTATCTACCCCACTGCGCAGCTATCTGCCCCACTGCGCAGCTATCTGCCCCACTGCGCAGCTATCTACCCCACTGCGCAGCTATCTATCCCACTGCGCAGCTATCTGCCCCACTGCACAGCTATCTGCCCCACTGCGCAGCTATCTACCCCACTGCGCAGCTATCTGCCCCACTGCGCAGCTATCTACCCCACTGTACAGCTATCTGCCCCGTTATCTGCCCCATCATATCAATCTGTACCTGGGGAATCCAGCTGGTTTACTGTAAATTTTGTCACTGAGTTTCATCGTAACAGAAACATCAACACAGGAAGCAGCAGAGAACTTTCACAATAAGAGTCCAGATGGCTTCGTCCAGCAGAAATGATATTAACCAGATGTGGAACGCACCTGGTCGTTCCACCTGGTGACAGGCCAGAAACCCGTTAGCAGTTAACGAGCTAACGCTAACCTGGACCTGTTCCGCTGTCAGGTCATGTGACCTGGAACTGGAACCAGGTGACTGGTTCCTGGAATCACCTGTCAGGACCCGTTCCACCTGCAATGTGACATCATCATGATGATGTCATAAGCTGGAGATGATGCTCCTGGTCTGCCATGTTTGGATTTTAAGTCTTGGAAGACAGAAGCTGATTGGTTTGTTTCTGAAACATGCTGCCCTCTGATTGGTCGGTAGCTGCTATGATTCATTATTGCATCGTCTGTAAACAAGTTTTCTTCACATTCCGGTCATCTGTAGTGTTTTCTTTGTTTCACCTCAGTAGTCTCAGCGCCTTCAAAGTAAAATGTCACTTCCTGTGGTCATTTTCCGTTCAGATGGCTCCGCCTCCTTCAGGTGTCAGAAGAGCAGACTCCGCCTCCGCATCGGGCTGGTAGCTGCTAACAGAAAACGTTTCAACATCACAAACCTAAAGCTGACACTTCTGATTCCTGGTGACCTGCTTCACCTCTGACCCTCACTGCTCTGATGTTTTACTGAAAGGTCTAACGGTGTCCGTTGGACCAGGTTAAAGTTCTGCAACCGGAACAGATCGGACCTGATCTTCCAGAACCAAAGTTCGGAGGAATCTGGTTTGTGTTTGAGGTTCTACCAGAACCATGTTTCCCTCAGGAACCTCAGGCTACCTGGTGAACACCGCTAATGCTAAAGTGCTATACCAACATGCTATATGGCAGAAGCTAATGCTAAACGCTAAACTCAACCATGTTGACACCGACCATAAGTGGTGGGCACTGCTAGCTAAAGAGCTAGCTGCACACTAATTATAATCATATGAATGCTAAAGCACAAAGCTAAAAATTAGCTCTGCTGTTAGCAGAAGTAGCGCCCAATCCAGACGGGACCCCCAGGTGTGTGACGGTTACCTGGATCAGGAGCTGCCGGCGGCCTCACGCTCTCCTTCTCCAGCTGGATCTCCGACAGACTGAAGATGGACGCCGCTGAAACGCAACCATGTGACCTTAGTGACATCACAGACAGGAACGGTGTCCAAGGTTCCACTTACTGTCAGGAAGTGATGTCACTCTGTTTCCAAGGTTACTGAAGTAGCGATGTTTCATGGCCTCGTCAGCAGAGATCCTTTTCTTCCCTTCAAACTAAAGTTCAAACACTCATCAGAGCTGCTTCAGCTGTTACCATAGAAACACTGAGGCATTCACTGACCTGCAGGAACTTTGACAGCAGCTCCACTCCTTCACTGCTGAGCCTGGACACAGAGAGGAGGATGATCTCAGCTATCTGAGGGTACCAGCAGGTATTTCAGGGGCGTCTGAGTATACCCCAGAAATCACAGAAATACCTGTGGGTATTACTGGGGTATCTGGGTGTACCTGGGAGTATATATGGGCATACCTGAGGGTATTTCTGGTATGTCTGGGCGTACCTGGGGGTATTTCTGGTGTACCTGGGGGCATTTCTGGGGTATTTAGGCATACCTGTGGGTATTACTGGGGTATCTGGGTGTACCTGGGAGTATATATGGACGTACCTGAGGATATTTCTGGAGTATCTGGGCATACCTGAGGGTATTTCTGGGGTATTTGGGTGTACTTGGGGGTATTTCTGGGATATCTGGGCGTACCTGGGGGTATTTCTGGGGTATCTGGGGGCATTTCTGAGCATACCTTGGGGTATTTCTGGGGTATCTGCGCGTACGGGGGCATTTTTGAGCGTACCTCTGGGTATTTCTGGGCGTACCTGGGGGTGTGGCTGTTCAGCCTCTCGGCTCGGTACTGGGGGAAGTTGAAAGCCAGGAACTCCTGGTTGGAACTGATTCCAGGCCAGCTTCGCTCTCTGGGCGTTCCTGCAGACGAAAACAATATTCAGTCAACAACAATGCCGGATACAGATTGGCTCTCGATGATGGAAGCTGATTGGTTAATACCCAACAGCTTGAAGATGAAGTGAAGCTCCTCCTCAACTGTAGAGCCAGGAAAGAGAGGGCGACCCGTCACCATCTCATAGAAGATACACCCAACACCCCTGGAGACACAAGGGTAGAGACGGGTGGAAACGGCTTGTAGGAGGCTGAAGGTCCGAACTGTCCCCTTAATTCAAAACCAGAACCCAGAAGGTACAAACAAAGAGTTTCTATTTCAGGTCGCTGTCCCTGAGGGCTGGTACCAGAACCGACAACCAGCGCCCCTGGAGTCTGGAAGGGACACCCAGTGTATGTCAACCGTCCATCAACAGGACAACCAACCATGGAGACACAACCACCACTAACACCAGATGAGAGACCAAGAAACCCAACCGACATGTTTCTGGACAGAACCAAGAGGGAACCCAGAGAGAACCCAAACAAAACCCAGAGAGAGAACCCGCGCGTGTGCTGGGAGAACATGCAAATTCTATGCAGAGACTTTGTTGCTCTAAGCAGTCCGATCTGAGAACCGGAACCAGAACCGTACCACATGTCGATGTGGGTGGAGTAGTCGGTGCTGCCCAGCAGGATGTCCGGCGGCGGTACCACAGCGTCACCACCTCATTGGAGTACGTTTTTGTTGGGATGGACTTGGCTCGGGCCAAACCTGAAGGACGCCAAGAACTAAGGTCAGATCAGAGCAGGACCAGAACCAGAATTAGAACCAGAAGAGAATTCACCAAAGTCGGCCAGCTTGAGCTCCCCTCGCTCGTTGATCAGCAGGTTCTGGGGCTTCAGGTCTCGGTGGAGAACTTTCCTCCGGTGACAGTAGGACAAACCGCGGAGCAACTGGAAGAGAAACAACTGAGACAGAAAGACCAATGAGCTGGTTCTACTGGGTCTAATGTACCATCCATCCATCCACCATCCATCCATCCATCCATCAACCATCCATCCATCCATCCATCCATCCCTCCATCAACCATCCATCCATCCATCCATCCCTCCATCAACCATCCATCAACCATCCATCAACCATCCATCCATCAACCATCCATCAACCATCCATCAACCATCCATCCATCCATCATCCATCCATCCATCCATCCACCATCCATCCATCCATCCATCAACCATCCATCCATCCATCCCTCCATCAACCATCCATCAACCATCCATCCATCCATCCATCCATCAACCATCCATCCATCCATCCATCCATCAACCATCCATTCATCCATCCATTAACCATCCATCCATCCATCCATCCATCCACCATCCATCCATCCATCCATCAACCATCCATCCATCCATCATCCATCCAACAACCATCCATCAACCATCCATCCATCCATCAACCATCCATCCATCCATCCATCCATCCACCATCCATCCATCCATCCATCAACCATCCATCCATCCATCCATCCATCAACCATCCATCCATCCATCCATCCATCCATCCATCCACCATCCATCCATCCATCAACCATCCATCCATCCATCAACCATCCATCCCTCCATCAACCATCCATCAACCATCCATCCATCCATCCATTAACCATCCATCCATCCATCCATCAACCATCCATTCATCCATCAACCATCCATCCCTCCATCAACCATCCATCAACCATCCATCCATCCATCCATCCATCAACCATCCATCCATCCATCCATTAACCATCCATCCATCCATCCATCAACCATCCATCCATCCATCAACCATCCATCAACCATCCATCCATCCATCCATCCACCATCCATCCATCCATCCACCATCCATCCATCCATCCATCCCTCCATCAACCATCCATCAACCATCCATCCATCCATCCATCCATCCATCCATCCATCATCCATCCATCCATCCATCAACCATCCATCCATCCATCCATCCATTCATCAACCATCCATCCATCCATCCATCCATCCATCCATCCATTCATCAACCATCCATCCATCCATCCATCAACCATCCATCCATCCATCCATCCATCATCCATCCATCCATCCGTCTGTCCGTCCATCCATCCATCCATCCATCCATCCATCAACCATCCATCCATCCATCCATCAACCATCCATCCCTCCATCAACCATCCATCCATCCATCCACCATCCATCCATCCATCCATCCATCCATCATCCATCCATCAACCATCCATCCATCCATCCATTCATCAACCATCCATCCATCCATCCATCAACCATCCATCCGTCTGTCCGTCCATCCATCCATCCATCCATCCATCAACCATCCATCCATCCATCCATTAACCATCCATCCATCCATCAACCATCCATCCATCCATCAACCATCCATCCCTCCATCAACCATCCATCAACCATCCATCCATCCATCCATCCATCCATCCATCATCCATCCATCCATCAACCATCCATCCATCCATCCATCCATCAACCATCCATCCATCCATCCATCCATCAACCATCCATCCATCCATCCATCATCCATCCATCCATCCGTCTGTCCGTCCATCCATCCATCCATCCATCCATCCATCAATCATCCATCCATCATCCATCCATCCATCCATCAACCATCCATCCATCCATCCATCCCTCCATCATCCATCCATCCATCCAACCATCCAACCCTCCATCATCCATCCATCCATCCGTCTGTCCATCCATCCATTCCTCATCCCTCCATCCCTCCATCAACCATCCATCCATCCATCAACCATCCATCCATCATCCATCCATCCATCCATCAACCATCCATCCATCCAACCATCCAACCCTCCATCATCCATCCATCCATCCGTCTGTCCATCCATCCATTCCTCATCCCTCCATCCATCCATCCATCCATCCCTCCATCAACCATCCATCCATCCCTCCATCCATCCATCCTTCCATCCCTCCATCATCCATCCATCCAACCATCCATCCATCCCTCCATCAACCATCCATCCATCCGCACCTTGACGTTGTGAACATTGATGACGTTTCCACAGTCGTCCAGGTATTGCTTCAGATCTTTGTCCTGAAATTTAAAAATTCAGATAAAGTATTATATGGCCGCCCAACTAACATCAGCTACCCATTACTTTTGCCCGATGGCACCTCCAGCCTGTAGACATTGAACAACAATCTGTTCCAGATTTCCCCTTAAATACCTTTCTATATTCTTCGGATCTAAAGACATTAAAAAAGACCACAAAAAATCCTTTTTAAAAAAAATACAATTACAAACTGGCATGCAGCACATAAGCATGTAGCTGAGCGACTAGAGTTATCACAATTTACCCCAATTTGGGGTGATGAAAGGTTCACCCCTGGAAAAAATGATGGAGGATTTAAACTATGGAAAACCAAAGGCATTCAGAAAATTAAAAATCTATATGTTGATGACATGTTACTTACTTTTGATCAGCTATGTAAGAAGTATTTAATACCACCGAAACGTTTTTTTAAATACTTGCAGTTGAAAAACTTTATGTCATCCAAACTGAAACAAATAGTTGACATTCAACCCTTAACGAAAATAGAAGAGGTGTGTGTGGAGACTCAAAAGGGAAAGGTTTTCTTTCTGTGTTCTATAATTTGTTAATGCTTTCCTCTAAGGACTCAGCAATAGATAAGTTAGACGCTTGGAGAAGAAATACTCTGGAAGATATAGATGAGGAAGACTGGAATCAGTTTAAAAGCACAAAACAAACGATAAACACACGATTTAAACTTTTGCAATATAAATGGCTTATGAGAACCATTAAGGTGAAAGTCCCATTGGAGGTTAAAATCTTGTTCTAGGAATATACCCAGTGGAATTTAAACAATCACAGAGGAAAACTAAATTGATAGACTGGACTTCTTCAAGCCAGAAGATCTATAGCATTATGCTGGAGGGGCATGGACCCACCCTCCCTGGGACTCTGGAAGAAGGAAATTGCAAATTCGCTCGGACTGGAAAAACTAACATGCATCACCAAGGGTAAACAAGGGACTTTGAGAATCTCTGGGAGCCATAAATGAGGACCATAGGGACTGAAGGTGGAACTTATTAGTGGATGTCTTGTCTATGGTTTCTATTCATATATTGTTCTGTTATTCTTCTATGTCTTTTTTCTCTAAAAAGTTTTGGATATTTTTGGAACCAAACAAATGCAGGTTTAAAGGGTGAGTGTGGGAGTGAATATAAGTACATGTTATAATGTTAAGTTTGTTGTGTGTGAATTTGTTGTGCCAAAAAAGAGAAAATTCAATAAAATATATTGGAAAAAATAAAAAATTCAGATAATTCTGGTTAAATAAGGTGACTAATAATCTATAAGCCTATTGATCCAGCGTTTCCTGGTAATGACTCACCAGGTACTCAAAGACCAGCGTGAGGGATTCCGCGTGTGGATGATGTCATGAAGCGTCACGATGTTGCCGTGTTTCAGGTCCTTCAGCAGAGACACTGCAGGAGAAAAGACACGTCAACCTGCAACACGTCAACCTGGAAAAGCTCAACCATGTTGCTCATTGCTGCAGCCGATTGCAGCCGATTGCAGCCGGTTGCTGCCGGTTGCAGCCGGTTGCAGCCGGTACCTTCTCTGATTGCTGTGCAGGGAGCTCCCTCTTCATGTTCCAGGCGGATCTCTTTCAGGGCAACCAGGTTGTCGGTCAGCTTGCTGCGACCTTTGTACACCGTGGCGTAGGTCCCCTGCAGACAGACAGGTGGCGCTCTGAGCACCTGGACGAGTCGGTTCCTAAACACTCAGACTCACTCTGTGAGCTCACCTCTCCCAGTTTGTCCAGCTTGATGTACGTCTCCAGTTTCCCGAACCCGATCTCCGACTGCACACAGAGAGAGACACGCTGAGCCGACGGCAGCCGGGCATGGCGGCACGGCGCGGCGGAGAGGAAACGTACCAGAGACACTCGGCGGAGCCGCCTGCTGATTGGCTGCTCGAACAGAGCCGGACCAATCACACTGAACTTCTCCAGGTAATCATCAGGAAGACGGATATCTGCCGGCAACGACAGACGCTTGTTGATGTCCTGAAACACGAGAAGAAACGGACTTCACCTGCATCCAGGTATGCTTTTTCTGTCAGAGGTCAGCAGGGGTCAGGAGGTCAAGTTTCTCATAAACTAAACGCTGAACTGCTTATGATAAGGTGTGTTTTAGGTGTTTTGTGTGTCCGGTTCTGGTTCTGGTCCGTTACCTCCGTTGAGATCTTCTTGTTCCTCAGTCGGACTCGGACCGGACTCTGGACATCATCTGAAGACGAAGGGGATCACTTTCTCCACCAGAGTTCATCTTGATGTCTTCATGAACTATTTCTGAAAGAACCAGCAGAAGTTTCAGACTCGGCTTCAGAACCAGAGCCGCTGGGTTTTCTCATGGCCGGTACCGAGTCTGGTGGCCCGATTCAGGTAGGAACTCAGGCTGCGGCCGAGACCGCGGGGCCTCCTCAAGGAGCCGCCGTACGACTGCAGCAACGAGTGGACCGAAGACGACGAGGCCCGGACCTTCAGAGCTGCTGAGGAACGAAGAGTCGGGACCTCTGGGGAGAGGAGGAGGAGGAAGATGGAGTGTTAGAAGTGACGCCCTGGAAATCAGATCTAGATGTTAAGCATCTAGAATCCTGAATCTTTCTTTAGCTTCCCTTCATTCATGGGCTAAACCCAGATTATAAACTAGTCTATATATATAATCTAAGGCCCGCCATAGAGACCCGATTGGTCCCAACAGGATCCTTCGGTACCAGAATGTAATGCTGGTCCTGAATAGGAAGTCACCTGAATCGCTGTGTGATGTCACTTCCTGCGTGTTGGAGTCGTTCAGCGCCCGGTCCCCGCCGCTGACCCCGCCGCAGATGGCCCCGTCGCTGGCCCCGCCGCCGGCCCCGCCCCTTCCCAGAGTGACAGACAGCTGCCGTTTGAGCTTCCTGATCCGCTCCATGAGGGGGGGTCCGGGCGGCAGGGGCGGGCGAGACGCAGACGGGGCAGAGCCGTCCACCAGGAGACACCTGGACAGGTAAACACATGGGTAAGCACCAAAACCCAGCTCAGCGACTATCGAGAACTGAGTTAGATTTACTGATACCCTATGCAGCCCTGAAACAGGCCAGCAGGAAGTGATGTCACCAAACAGCTCAGGTGACCTGATCCTTCCCGTAAGGCTGGCCCAGGTTTCATGGTTACTCTGTGTGAAAACACGGTCATGGACCTGTGATGCTGAGGTCAACATCTCAGCCAATCAATCAACAGCTTTCGGGATGACGACACAGATCAGTGGATGCTGCTTTCAGAAGGTCCCGAACCTGGCCGGACTCTGAGTGAACCGAGCCTGGTACCGGAAGCTTCGTGTGATTCAGTTTCAGTCAGAAATGAATATTTTTATAAATTATTCCGAAATGTTTTTATTTAGCTCCTTCATTATTAGCGGATGCTGCAGGTAAAACCTCTTCAGCTTGGAACCCAGAACCGAACCGAACCCTAATTCTGCTGCTCGCAGTTAGCCTGCTAGCCCGGCTCCGTCTACCTCCTGAACACCTGCAGCGGGCTTCGTGTTCCTACTGCGCCCCGGTTCGGTAACGGCTGCCGGTTCGGTAACGGCTGCCGGTTCGGTAACGGCTGCCGGGCCGGACGGCCAGGGAACCGGGTCCCGTGCATCCACCCTTCACCCGGTACCTACCGTGAGAGGCGGACCCGGTCCGGCCCGGGTTCTGCGTGGTTCGGTTCAGTCTGAAGGAGGTTCGGGTCGCTCCGTCTCCCAGTAATCCGCCGCCATGTTCCTACTCTCCTGCGTCATGACGTCATCTCACCCCGCCCCCTGCGTGTTTGTAAACAAACTGGTTTTCCGTCTTCAATCTAGAAACTTCATAAAGTCAGCAAATGGAGGTACTAGCCCTAACCCAAGATCCCTTGTTTTTCTAAGATCATGACTTCATTTTTTGCAGATTCGTTTTCTTCAGCTTTATAAAGTTGTTGGTGAAATTCTGGTTTTGCTTTTCCAGACATGACAGATATTTGTTTTCACAACAGAATGTTTGTATAAAAAATAAAACAGTTTTCGTATTTTATTCAATTTAACTACAGAAATTATTTATGCGTCAAAAGGATCTTCACAATGATCTGTGATCATCTGTCATCATATTTGACTCAAACATGTTGATGTGACACAAGTGAACGGAAGTGACCGGCGCCCCCTGCAGGCAGGCCGGTATAAATGTTCCAGGTTGGATTCACCTTGAAACCGGACCGGACGGAAACCACTGGCTCCATATTTTATCACACAAAACCAAAGTCCAACAAACTTTATTTACAACAATCTTAACATGAGGAGTATCAATGGGAGGAGCCACCTAATGGCTCCGCCCTTCCCAACAACAGGAAGTGTTTGAGTCCGTTTCTGTTTACTGTCCCCATAGAAAGAAGTTCATGAGTTTCACTCTGATTGGTTTGGAGTTAAAGATCTTAGCCAGTAACGAGACGTTTGATTGGCTCTCCTGCTCCATGAGGCGGGCCTTATTCAGGCGTTTCTGGGTAATGGAGTCCTTCTTCTTCTTCTGGATCTGTCTGGCGCTGAGTGAAGTCCCATGTCTTCTCCTCCACCTGAGGACAACACAACGGTTTACCTGTCTGTGTCTCAGATGTTCACCTGTCTGTCAGACCGTCTGTCTCTACCTGTTCTCCGTCTCTCTGCCGTTTCTTCCTCAGGTGTTCCAGGTGGGCGCTCTTCTCCACGTTGTTCAGGTAGAAGCTGGTCTCCCTCTTGGCCTGAGAGACTTCGGCCCCGGAGTCTCTGCTGCAGCACCGTCTGCTCATAGGCCCACGCTCGCTCAGATGAGTCCAAACCTGTGCAGGTACTTCAGAGACAGACAGTCGTCGATTTTTCCAGTTCCAGGCAGGGAACTAGGGAGGGAACTAGGGAGGGAACTAAGGAGGGAACCAGGCGGTACCTTGATGTTCCAGAGGTCAGAGAAGAACCTCTGGCATTTCTTGGTTCCCATAGGCGTGTTGTGCAGGGAAAGCGCCACCCGCTTCGCCACCGCGCCACCCGCTTGTCCCTGAACTCCACCCAACCTTCGGTGAAGTCACACCTCCTGGAGCCGGACTTCTTCTTCTTCCTCCTCACCTGGCGGTCTGCGGGATCAACGCAGCCAGGTTAGGAACAACAACCAGAACCTGCTGCAGCAATAACAGGCTTTTACATCAGAGGAACAAATAATAGATGGATCTGCACCTGCATAATTCACCTGCAAGGAGAAAAATTATGACTACAGTGGAGAAACTGAGAGGTTTGGTTAAAGTGGAGGCGAGGTGTTAACGAGTCAAACTTCTGCTTTCTGATTGTTAATCTGAAGTAACGTGGAGGGGAAACCTGAGCTGATCTCTGGCCTGCAGAGCAGAGTGTCGTCTACATAACCATGAAAACTGATGTTTGCAAAATGTGACCAACAGGAAGCATGATATGAAAGGGGCAAAAATCACATGTGGGGAACCCCAAGGCTCAATCCTGGTGCCTTTCCTATTTAATATCTGGGTTGCCACTGGCTCAGGTTATAACGGTAAAATTAGTTACCATGGCGACGCATATGATACACAGCTCTACATTATGATGTTACCAGGTAACTGAACCATCCAATCACTGCACAGAAGCTGAGAAGGGGGAGATGACAAAACGTTCTCCTGCTGAACAGAAGCTGAACTTATTATTATTGTGGCTGAGTGAAGAAAACCAAAAAACTGCTGAAACACTGATTTTATTTAAATCAAGACAAAGAAAACACTTGGATGGAGGATGTGATCCACAATAACTGGAAATTTATCAATATGTTAGATTATGAGTTTGACGAAATGTAATGTTGATTTCTTGTTTCATAGTTGATAACAGCAGGATGTTCTGATGATGTAAAACTGTATGTGCGTGTATGTGCGTGTGTGTGTGTGTGTGTGTGTGTGTGTGTGTGTGTGTGTGTGTGTGTGTGTGTGTGTGTGTGTGTGTGTGTGTGTGTGTGTGTGTGTGTGTCGTACCCTCTGGCTGTAGGAAAATGCGTCCGATCTCTCCGTAGGCTGACAGCAGGTTCCTCAGGTGTTTGGGGCGGAGCCTGGGAGGAATGTGGCCCAGGTAGATGATACCTGGAACACACTTCCTCTCCTTCTTTGCCTCATCAGCAGAGGCTGAAGCTCCTTTCTGCTCACTCGCTGCTTCCTCCTCCTCTTCGCTCTGAGTGCTCATCCTCCTCTGCTCCTCTTCCTCCTCTGGACTCTGGCCTGTTGTCTTCCTCTGTTTCTCCTCTTCCTCTCGCCTCTTCATCTCTGTGATCTACAAGCAGAGGAACATGTGACTCCATGTGTCCAATCAAATCAGTGTCATTATCTCAGTAGCGCCGCCTGGTGGTGGAAACCCTGAGTTTAACTGGACGATGCGTAAATATTCCAGACACTAAGAAACCTTTTGATTGATCTCTGATCGTCCAGAAATCATAAAATCAGTTTTTAAACTTGAACAAACAACCTTCCAGTCAACATCCAGTAAAACGTCCTGTTGAACCCTCAGCCTGCAGCGCTTCCTCCAAACTCAACTTCCTGTCGGAAACCGGAAGCTTCCGGTTTCCTCTGCTGCGGTCAGCCTGCTTCTGATCAATAATGACTGATCATCTTACCTGATCAACCAGCCGCAGGTCAAACCTTCATCAACAAACCGATGTGGACTCACATGGAACGACCGTCGCGTCCGACTGACGTCACTGAAGCTGCAACGTAGATTCCTGTTGTGTTTTCAAAATAAATTAAGCTTAGTAAATAATTTTAATACTTAATTTCCTTTCTGTAGTAATTCTTATTGTTGTGGTTTTATATGTAATATTTAAAATATGTGAATTCAGGAAAACTGCACATTAATTAAACTCGTCAGTTTAATACAGAGATGATACATTTACTGTTGAAAAATGATTTTTAGGAATAGTTTTACTGTTTTTAATGCTTTTTACGTCTGTGAGTAATACACATTTAAACTGAAAGTTCTTCATCCTGTTCTAAAATACATACATTACTGCCAATATTGGTTTTATGAGGTTTACATTTAGTTTCACATGTTTCTTCTATATTGATATTTTATTTTTTATTCATATAATTCATTCATATATTTTTTTCACTTTCTAGGATTTGGTTCAAAAAAGATTGGATAACAGAGTAACCTGGATAAAAGATAAATGTTTTTGTCTTTGTTTCCACACTTTTGTTGATTTGAGTTTTATTGTGATAACTGCGCAGTTCTTTCTATTGGTGGAGGGAAGCAGCTCAAAGTCAAACGGACACTTTAGAAAAGTCTCAATTTTTAAAGATGAGAGAAAATATCTAATCCATGATAATTTTGTAGTAATTTAAATGTTTCACAAAAATTACAATTTATAATTGTTATCCTTGTTAGATGTCAAACCAAATATTTTAGAAATTAAACAGATTTAAAATCAAAACCCCGGAACTCAGCAGCAAAGCGGAACTCCTGCGGCTTTTATTTTGAAAACTGGAAGCGGAAGTGCAGGGAGGAAGCGGGCTGCTGTGAACGCGGTGAGGATGAGGAGGCCCGTCTCCAGTTTGGGTTTGGGCTCCAGTTTGAAGGGGAACTGGTGAGAGCTGGTTTCCAGTTCACCACAGACCTGCAGGACCTGAACCCGGAACACCTGAGCGCAGGTAGAGCGGCCCATCGCGTCATCTCATGACGTCATAATGCTTTGAGGCATCTCGTTTTTCATACTGAGGCTAAAACTGCTTTTCATCCATAATTAGGTTTTGTTAAAGTAGAAACTAAATAAAGTTTCGGTTAAATTTGTTCTGGGACAGAAATTCTGGAAAATATTTTATAGAAAATTACAATAATTTTTCAATGAAAATATTTTTCTGTTTATAGATATCAGGTTCTGATAACTGATATCTGGTTCTGGTTCTGTGATTGGTCCAGTTTATGGATAAAGACGATTTTTTTTTCTTCATCATTAAACCTGAAATGATCAGTGATTGGATTCACCATCAGAAAATGGATCAAATGTGATCAATCAATTATTACTGTCAAATATTATTTTTATGTTTTTACTTTTTTATGCCTAACTCCAAAAAAATTATGCAAAATATAATTAAAAAAAGACGTTTATTGTTGATGTTTTGATCATCATTATGGACATTTTTCACCTTCTTGCCTTCCACAAATCCTTCTTATAATAATCAAGCATAAAAAACAGTAAACTGTGATTAATTACTGGAGGTTCTGGTTCTGTTTCATAGTTTCATATTTTTATTATTAAAATTTTATAGAAAAAGGAGCATTTTAATTAATTATGTAAATTGAACATTAAAGATGTGTTTTTACTCTAAAGTTAAATTTTTAAATAAGATTTTCATCTTACTATTTATTTTCAATAAGTAATTTAAAGCTATTTAATGACATCACACTGCTTTTTCTAACTACAGAAATGTAAAATGTTGCTCTGATTTGTCATGTGTGCAGAGGCTGGAGTGTCCCAGCAGGAGGCGCTGGAGGCGCTGCAGGCTGCCAGCGCGGGGCGGGCGGTGCCCCGTGACGGCGCTGGAGCTCCTGCAGAGGGAGGAGGAGTTCAGGAGCATCGTGACGTTCTGCTCCCGGCTGGACGAGGCGCTCGGGGGAGGAGTTCCTGTCGGGAAAGTGACGGAGATCTGCGGAGCTCCAGGAGTTGGGAAAACACAGCTGTGGTCAGAAAACACACACCTGGTGGCGCACACTGCGGGTCATGACAGGCGTTTCCCTCATGACCCGGAGCGTGTCTCCGGTTCTGAACATGGCTGGAAGTAACAGCCTGGCAACAATCACCCACAGGCTGAGGTCACCAAGGTCACTACTGGAATAGAATAGATTCAACTTTATTGTCGTTGCATTGTCACATGTACTGAGCAACGAAATGTCGTTTGCATCTATCCAGAAATGCTATACAGGATATAAATATTATTAACAGTTGTACAAAGATATAAACAGAGAATAATATTGATGTGCGATAAATAAAATGTTTTGTACAGCTATGTACATATTATACAAATTACACAGATTATTCAGAATATACAGGAATATGAAGAATAGATTGTATATATATTAGTTGATGACCTTAGGGTCGCTAAGGTCATTAATGAGCCAGCTGAGGTCACTAATTGGGTCATTGGGGTCAATAGGTGGTAGAGGTCAATGAAGAGTTTGATGAAATATTTAATTTGAATATTTCTGCACCCAACTCGTCCCTAAAGACGCCATGTTTTGGTCCCGTGTCCCAAGCTGTGATTGGCTGATAAGCAGCCAATCAGAAGCCATCGGGTTCATCCTGTGAGCCTCAGCAGGTGATGGCGGCATGAGGTCAGATCCAACGTGGGCACATCCTGTCTGGAGGCCTCTGTGCATGACCACTTCCTGCCCTGTGGGGGGCGCTGCTGCTGTATGAAACATCACCACAAACTGGACCCAGAACCGGGTTCCTCTGAAGAAACGGGTTCATTTCAAATCTGGAACCGGTTCGGAAAGAAACCTTAGACCAGTTTAAGCTGCTGGTTCTGGTTCTGACCGGTCCTGGTTCTGGTTCTGACCGTCCTGGTTCTGGTTCTGGTTCTGGTTCTGACCGGTCCTGGTTCTGGTTCTGACCGGTCCTGGTTCTGGTTCTGGTTCTGACCGGTCCTGGTTCTGGTTCTGGTTCTGACCGGTTCTGGTTCTGGTTCTGACCGGTCCTGGTTCTGGTTCTGGTTCTGACCGGTCCTGGTTCTGGTTCTGGTTCTGACTGGTTCTGGTTCTGGTTCTGACCGGTCCTGGTTCTGGTTCTGACCGGTTCTGGTTCTGGTTCTGACCGGTTCTGGTTCTGGTTCTGACTGGTTCTGGTTCTGGTTCTGGTTCTGACCGGTCCTGGTTCTGGTTCTGGTTCTGACTGGTTCTGGTTCTGGTTCTGACCGGTCCTGGTTCTGGTTCTGACCGGTTCTGGTTCTGGTTCTGACCGGTCCTGGTTCTGGTTCTGGTTCTGACCGGTTCTGGTTCTGGTTCTGACCGGTCCTGGTTCTGGTTCTGGTTCTGACCGTCCTGGTTCTGGTTCTGACCGGTCCTGGTTCTGGTTCTGGTTCTGACCGGTCCTGGTTCTGGTTCTGGTTCTGACCGGTTCTGGTTCTGGTTCTGACCGGTCCTGGTTCTGGTTCTGGTTCTGACCGGTCCTGGTTCTGGTTCTGGTTCTGACTGGTTCTGGTTCTGGTTCTGACCGGTCCTGGTTCTGACTGGTCCTGGTTCTGGTTCTGGTTCTGACCGGTTCTGGTTCTGGTTCTGACTGGTTCTGGTTCTGGTTCTGACCGGTCCTGGTTCTGGTTCTGACTGGTTCTGGTTCTGGTTCTGACCGGTCCTGGTTCTGGTTCTGACTGGTTCTGGTTCTGGTTCTGGTTCTGGTTCTGCCCAGCCTGCAGCTGGCCGTGGACGTCCAGGTGCCGGCGGTGTTCGGCGGTCTCGGGGGTCAGGTTCTGTTCGTGGACACGGAGGGCGGGGTTCCGGGTCCAGAGGCTGGTGGACCTGGCCGGCGCCGCCGTGCGCCGCTTCTCGCTGCTGGCTGAGGATGAGGAGCAGCGTGTTGCCATGGCGACCTTCACCGTGGAGACCATCCTGTCAAACGTCTTCCTGGTGGGTTTCCTGGTTCTGCTGGTTCTGGTTCTGGTTCTGATGGACCCGGTTCCTGTAATCGGCCTCCGCCTTCGGGAGATGCTGTTGCCGTGGTAACCCTGCGGCAGCAGGGCTCTGATTGGCTGTGTTCTCAGGTGCGTTGCCGTGACTACGTGGAGCTGCTGGCCGAGCTGCGTCTGCTGCCCGACTTCCTGTCGGACCGGCCGAGGCTCCGCCTCCTCGTCGTGGACAGCGTGGCGTTCCCGTTCTTGCGTCTCCATGACGATCTGTCCCGGAGGACACGCCTCCTCCAGGGCGTCGGCCTGCGGCTTATCGCCGCGGCGACGGGCCACAACATCGCCGTGGTGACCACCAACCACACCACCACGAGGCTGCGCGGCGGCCGGGCGCGGCCGGCGCCGGCGCTCGGCGACATCTGGGGCCACGCCCCCTCCGTCAGGCTCCTCCTCCGGTGGGAGGAGTCACGGCGCATGGCCTCCATCGTCAAATCCCGGGTCACATGGACTCCAGCGTCCAATACCAGATCACCTGCCAGGGCTTCAGGGACGCGGACCAATCAGAACAGCCGCAGAGCAAAAGGCCTCGAACTCAGACCGACCAATCGGCTTCCAGCAGGAAAAACACTGTAACATGATTAAAGCCAATCGGAGATGAGAGCCTGAAGTTCAGTCTGCACTTCTGCTCTCTGCTGGCTTCTCATTGGCTGAGAGGAACTCACAGGTGCTCCTGTGCAGGTGTGTTTGCTGCTTTTACCTGCGCTGCTCTAGTTAAGCCCCGCCCCCAGCGTGATGTCACTCAGGTGAGGCTGCAGCAAATCCAGACAAAGAAACTTTAACCAGATCCTGGAGCTGCAGGCGTCCAGGTGTGTCCAGCTGCTCCTCCTGGCCTCCATCACCTGTCTGTCACCTTGGAAACTGAGTTTCTCTGGATGTTTTGGTTGAAGAATAAATCCACGATTTTCTACAGATCTCCTGGTTTAACTCACTGGACGCAGATTCTTATTGTCTTTTTTATAAAGTGAAAAGTCTTTGTTAAGGGAATGTATATTTGCTTTATTAAAGGAAGAAAAATGATTTTCTGTTTTCATAATAGTAATGACACTTTTGATTTGAGACTCTCACCTTACAGAAGGCAAAAATAGTAAATCGGTGAACATGTTGAGTATTTAATCGTGTTTTCAGCAATAAAAACATGATTTGAGTAACTTCATGTTCAACAAATAAATAAAAATCTGGGAAAATAAATTCTGCTTTTGGGAGGATCTGATTCTGCTTACAATGAAATTAAAAATATACTTATTAATAAAGAGAAATATTTAGGCCCGAGCAGCTAAGCGCTGCGAAGGCCTATTGTTTCTGTACTGTTTCTTATTATTAGGCCCGAGCAGCTAAGCGCTGCGAAGGCCTATTGTTTCTGTACTGTTTCTTATTATTAGGCCCGAGCAGCTAAGCGCTGCGAAGGCCATGTTTTCCTATTGTTATTAGGCCCGAGCAGCTAAGCGCTGCGAAGGCCTATGTTTTCCTATTGTTTATTATTAGGCCCGAGCAGCTAAGCGCTGCGAGGCCTATTGTTTTCCTACTGTTTCTTATTAGGCCCGAGCAGCTAAGCGCTGCGAAGGCCTATTGTTTTCCTATTGTTTATTAGGCCGAGCAGCTAAGCGCTGCGAAGGCTATTGTTTCCTATTGTTTATTAGGCCCGAGCAGCTAAGCGCTGCGAAGGCCTATTGTTTTCCTATTGTTTATTATTAGGCCCGAGCAGCTAAGCGCTGCGAAGGCCTATTGTTTTCCTACTGTTTCTTATTAGGCCCGAGCAGCTAAGCGCTGCGAAGGCCTATTGTTTTCCTATTGTTTATTATTATTATTATTCTTCCACCCAAATGAATTGGCTTTTTGGGGCTTTATCATATTCAAAAACTCACCAAACTTGGCGGAGGCCTTAAGCCTGTTTAAAATTTACGTATTTTAAAGTCGTAGCAAAAATTGCAACAGAAATGTCTCTACGGCGCCACCTAGAAATTGGAAAAACACACTTTTTTACCCTCTGCTATTCACTTACTTTATCGTAGACACATGAAATTTGGTACACTTGTAGAACTCCCCAAGACGCTCAAAATTTACAATTAATGTCATAGTGCAAAGTATCACAGGAAGTCAGCATTTTTGATTGAAGTTCCCATTTTGACCCCATTTTTGCCGATTTTTGCCATTTACAGCCTTTGTATTTGATCTATCTCCTCCTAGGGATTTCGATTGATCGACTTCAAACTCGGTCAGTCTGTTCATAAGGCATGTCCATCTAAAGTTATCTAAACGGTGAGTTTTTTGAGTATGCTGAAGGGGGGTTAGCAGGGGTCAAAGTTCACCTACTCGCCATAAAAAAATAAACTGGCTATATCTCTTACACAGAAACTCACAGAAGCATCAAAGTTTCTGTGATTGATCATCATCGGGTCTTCTACAATACCCTATGGTCGAATGATGACATCACTTAGGCCACGCCCCCTGAGAACAGGAAGTGTAATGTTTTACTGTGAACTGTCGCTATCTGACCCCTTTGACCTCATCAACATGAAACTGTGCCAGACACAGAGAACATGTTGGTGTATTGAGGATTCTAACCCGACCAGCTTCAATGCAGCAGGTGGGCGTGGTGGCGTGGCGAAGTCACCTGTAACGCCATCGCCATACGTTTGGCTCTCAATTCCACATTTTCGGGCCCAGCTGCTGCAAACTCATAAGGATGGACCCTCATCCACTCCCCAACAGGAATCCATCACAATATTTGGTGGGCGTAGCCTAATTTCTCTATAGCGCCCCCTAGAAAACTTTAAATGATCAGCCCCAAGCCATGCTTTAACCTACAAATACGAAACTTTGTACACATGTGTACCTTGTCAGGACGTACAAAAAGTCTCTGGAGCCATGGTCTAAACCCCAGAGGAAGTCGGCCATTTTAGATTGAAGTTCAGATTTTGATCCTATTTTGGTGTTTATAAACCATGTCAGTAATTCGCCACTTGGGGTCAGTATTGCTCCACAAATGAAACAGCAGATAAACAGGATGAAGAAC
Source organism: Poeciliopsis prolifica (assembly GCF_027474105.1). Classification (NCBI taxonomy): domain Eukaryota; kingdom Metazoa; phylum Chordata; class Actinopteri; order Cyprinodontiformes; family Poeciliidae; genus Poeciliopsis; species Poeciliopsis prolifica. Next base: position 339,216 of record NW_026562485.1, read on the forward strand.
AATATCAGTATTTCGCCAGTAGGTGTCAGTGTTCCTCCACCAATGACAGATCCATGGGCGGATGGGCGCGAAAACTTTGTGAGAGCGTTGCCATGAAATTTCTAAAGGATAGAAATGTCTCAGATAATTTTTGTTGAATTAAATCATGCAGTAAATGTAGTTTTTCTTACTTCTTACAAACCATTTCAGTAATTCAGTAAGAATTACTCCAACAATGAAATAGAGTGCTTTAGAAACACAGCTGAAAATGATGAAAAATGACGAACTGTAGTACTTCGCCATGTGCATATGATCGGCTGTAAATTACACGTGGATCTTCCGACTGACGCCAAATTGGATACGTATGACCTTTGTTGACCTCTAAAGAGAACAACAGCATTGAAATATATTTTGGCTCCACTGCGCGTCCTACATTAATCCGCCAGCTATATTTCCTCGCTAAACCAATGAATCTGCACCACATTTTTTGCATCGTCAAGGAGCGCCTCCAAACGCATCAGTGCGTACCGCCTGGTGGACGGGCGTGGAAACTGCGCAACAACTTCTGTGTTAGCACGTGGCCAGCGTTGATGGAAACTGAGCAACAGCTTCCGCGGTGCGGGCGCAGGAGCTGAAACTGCGTGAGAGCTTCTGTGGTGGCTGGCGTGAGGCGACGGTTGCTAGTACCCCGCGGTGGCAATAGGCGGAGCGGCGCTTGGCTGCGAGGGCCGTTCGGCTGCTTGCAGCTTTAATTCTTATTATTCTTCCACCCAAATGAATTGGCTTTTTGAGGGCTTTATCCTATTCAAAAACTCACCAAACTTGGGCGGACGCATAAAGGGAGTTTAAAAATTTTGTATTTTAAGGTCATTGCAAAAATCGCACAAGAAACGGCTCAAGAGCGCCACCTTGAAATTTTCAAAGGACCCTTTGCTATTCACTTACTTTATCCTAGAGACATGAAATTTGGTACACTTGTAGAGCTCCCCAAGACGCTCAAATTTACAATTAATGTCATAGTGCAAGTATCACAGGAAGTCGGCCATTTTGGATAGAAGTTCGGATTTTGAGCCCATTTTTGCCGTTTACAGCCTTCATATTTGATCTATCTCCTCCTAGGGATTTTGATGATCGGCTTCAAACTCGGTCAGTCTGTCATAAGGCATGTCCCATCTAAAGTTATCTAAACGGTGAGTTTTTGAGTATGCTGAAGGGGGTTAGCAGGGTCAAAGTTCACCTACTCGCCGTAAAAAAATAAACTGTTATATCTCCTACACAGAAACTCACACAGGCACCAAAATTACTGTTGTTGATCATCATCGGGTCTACTACAATACCCTATGGTCGAATGATGACATCACTTAGGCCACGCCCCCTGAGAACAGGAAGTGTAATGTTTTACTGTGAATGTTCACTATCTGACCCCTTTGACCTCATCAACCTGAAACTGTGCCCAGACACAGAAAACATGTTAGTGTATTGAGGATTCCACCCCCGACCAGCTACGATGGAGCAGGTGGGCGTGGTGGCGTGGCGAAGTGACCTGTAACGCCATCGCCATACGTTTGGCTCTAAATTCCACATTTTCAGGCCCAGCTGCTGCAAACTCACAAGGATGGATCTTCATCCACTCCCCGACAGGAATCCATCACAATATTTGTTGGTCGTAGCCTAATTTCTCTATAGCGCCCCCTAGAAAACTTTAAATGATCAGCCCCAAGCCATGCTTTAACCTACAAATACGAAACTTTGTACACATGTGTACCTTGTCAGGACATACAAAAAAGTCTCTTGGAGCCATGGTCTAAACCCCACAGGAAGTCGGCCATTTTGGATTCAAGTTCGGTTTTTTACTCCATTTTTGCCGTTTACAGCCTTCATATTTGATCTATCTCCTCCTAGGGATTTTGATTGATCGGCTTCAAACTCGGTCAGTCTGTTCATAAGGCATGTCTCATCTAAAGTTATCTAAACGGTGAGTTTTTGAGTATGCTGAAGGGGGGTTAGCAGGGTCAAAGTTCACCTACTCGCCGCAAAAAAATAAACTGCTATATCTCCTACACAGAAACTCACAGAGGCACCAAAGTTTGAGTGATTGATCATCATCGGGTCTCCTACAATACCCTATGGTCGAATGATGACATCACTTAGGCCACGCCCCCTGAGAACAGGAAGTGTAATGTTTTACTGTGAATGTTCGCTATCTGACCCCTTTGACCTCATCAACATGAAACTGTGCCCAGACACCGAAGACATGTTGGTGTATTGAGGATTCCAACCCCGACCAGCTACGATAGAGCAGGTGGGCATGGCGGCGTGGCGAAGTTACCTGTAACGCCATCACCATACGTTTGGCTCTCAATACCACATTTTCGGGCTCAGCTGCTGCAAACTCACAAGGATGAATATTTATCCGCTCCCCGACTGGAATCCATCACAATATTTGTAGGGCGTGGCCTAATTTCTCTATAGCGCCCCTAGAAAACAGCAGCCCATAGGTTATGTTGTTATTAATTATTTAAATATACATTATTATAACTTTTTATATATATACAAGTTTATTTTGTGGGTTAAAGTACAAACATTCATTCATTTGCTAGATATAATACAAACAAAGTCATTCAGCAAAACTTAACACACAGCGAAGTAAGAACACACTGGGGTCAGTGTTGATGGAGTACCGCTGGCACCTTGTGGCGAAGTACTGGTACTGCTAGTGCAATACCAGTATTGCACCAGCAGGAGGCAGTGGTACTCCATCAATGAGAAAACAGAGACGCTACGTAATAACAGTCAGCCGGCGACAGCTGGAGCTGCGACGTTTTCCTGAACATTTTGCCTGCTTTTTGGAGCCACAGAACTGGACTATGCTCAACATTTTGCTTGGATTTTGGAGTTGCAAATCCGAACCACGCTTTTGAGCAAGAAGTCTCTGTTGGACCGGAGTTGGAGAAGTTTAATGGGCTCTTTGCACCTCAGCTTACACGTTCGGGAAAAACGGCTGAAATGTTTTGCCAAGGTAACAATTAATAATGTACATCGATCCGAAACCCCAACAAGTAAGGCAAAGAAAGGTTTTAAGATGTTCGCCTCGTTATACATTCACAGATATGAAGGTGAGTTTTTTTTCTTTAAACTGCTAGCACAAGCCTGCTAGCTTTCTAGGAAAAATCTGCTATTTAATTATCTAAAGATTTCTCAGCCATTCTAACGGACACTGTTTGTGCCTTATTTTCAAGCATATTACGTGTGTTTATTGTTAACGACAATAAAGCAGCGGGGAGGGGGGGGGGGCAGATTACAGTTCAGACTTTTTGCTTGAAGTATGACGAAGAAAAACGAGCACAGAGCTTACTCTGGTATCGGAGTTCTAGTTCAGCTGAGTGTTCAGATTCAGAGTTATTACTTTTAGAAAAATATGGCCGTGTTGCTTAAGGTTTCTGTGTTATTTCGTTTTATTACTTTTGCATGCTTGTTGTGAATGGCTCATTAAGACGGTGTTTAGAGCGGTGTGTACGGCGTTAGCTTCAAGTGGTAGCTTTAACTTGTAGCAACGAATATGTACAAGCTGTCTTAATTGAGGATGGCTTGGAAATCCATGAAAACTTAAACAAAGTACATAGTATTGTTTTATTTGTGTCTTAAGTACGACTTTGTCTTTTATAGCAGTCATAGTTTCTGAAAGTGGAAAAAAGAGCCGCATTCGGGTATACAGTTGTGACGTCAGCGCGGCAGGTGCAAAGAGCCCATTGCTGTTCGTTTAAACAGTCGTAACTCGCGGTGCGGTGAGTAATTTATTCCTTCCTGCTGGTTCTGGAAGCCGTCATGTTTGGAACAGTTATTCTGAGGAGGATGCTAACCCAATGCCTGAGGCCTGCAACGTTTTTAATGCTAACGAAGCGTTTACTAATTCAATAAACTGAATAGTGTGTTTGATACATCCAGTTTCATACATTCAGACTTGTTATTATGTATAGAAGATGTTTAAAATGTTGTTTGAAAGAGTTCTGAGAAAATGCTAAGTATCTTTTACCGATCCATTGGGGTTGTAATATTTAGTTGCACCACTTCCTGTGATTAATACCTAATTAATGGGTGGGATTGAGCCTGTGCTATTGTTCTAATGTGCTGAAAGTTAACTGTGCTCTCTTAATGTGCATTGCCATTGGTTTATTACTGAACAGTGCGGTTTATTAAACTGATACATCTTAACCTTCACCATTTTCCTGACTCATTTCACGATAACGTCAAAGTTGCACTGCATTTAGATCTCAGTTGTAGTTAACATCAAGCATGTGGGTGTGGCTTAGTGTAAAACTTTCACTATTTACCATGAAACATCAACATTAAATGACTTCCAAATGCAAGATCACAGCTGCATCATCACACTTCCTCTGTCTTTCTAGAGAACAGCCCTGAACACATTTCCATGGTCACTTGATGACCTCACTGTAGCCCCGCCCACTTTTAAGAGGGAGTCACATGTTTTTTCTGCTGTATGTTTTACTGTTATTCTATAATTTATATGGGTTTCATCATGTGAATACTGACTAAAAACGATAACATGATGAACTCTATGAATGCTGGCTGCTGACCGAACCGCATTGGGGTGTAGAAATGACGAAAAGCATTACTTCGCCACGTGCATATGATCGGCTCTAAATGACACGTGGATCATCGGACTGGCGCCAAATTGAAAACGTATGACCTTTGTTGACCTCTAAAGAGCAAAACAGCATTGAAATGTATTTTGACTCCACTGCGCCCCTACATTTATCCGCCAGCTGTATTTCCTCGCTAAACCAATGAATCTATACCACATTTTTTTGCATCTTGAAGGATAGCCGCCGAACGCATAGATGCGTACCGCCTGGTGGACGGGCGCGGAAACTGCGCAACAACTTCTGTCTTAGCACGTGCGCAGCGTTGATGGAAACTGAGCAACTGCTTCCGCGGTTTGGGCGGAGGCGCTGAAAACTGCGTGAGAGCTTCTGTGGTGGCTGGCGTGAGGCGGCGGTTGCTCGTACCCCGCGGTGGCAATAGGCCGGAGCGGCGCTTGGCTGCGAGGGCCGTTCGAGGCTGCTGCTTGCAGCTTTAATTATTATTATTATTATTCTTCCACCAAATGAATTGGCTTTTTGGGGGCTTTATCATATTCAAAAACTCACCAAACTTGGCGGAGGCCTTAAGCCTGTTTAAAATTTACGTATTTTAAAGTCGTAGCAAAAATTGCAACAGAAATGTCTCTACGGCGCCACCTAGAAATTGGAAAAACACCCTTTTTTACCCTCTGCTATTCACTTACTTTATCGTAGACACATGAAATTTGGTACACTTGTAGAACTCCCCAAGACGCTCAAAATTTATATTAATGTCATAGTGCAAGTATCACAGGAAGTCAGCCATTTTGATTGAAGTTCCCATTTTGACCCCATTTTTGCCGATTTTTGCCGTTACAGCCTTTGTATTTGATCTATCTCCTCCTAGGGATTTGATTGATCGACTTCAAACTTGGTCAGTCTGTTCATAAGGCATGTCCCATCTAAAGTTATCTAAACGGTGAGTTTTTGAGTATGTTGAAGGGGGGTCAGCAGGGGTCAAAGTTCACCTACTCGCCGTAAAAAAATAAACTGCTATATCTCTTACACTGAAACTCACAGAAGCATCAAAGTTTCTGTGATTGATCATCATCGGGTCTTCTACAATACCCTATGGTCGAATGATGACATCACTTAGGCCACGCCCCCTGAGAACAGGAAGTGTAATGTTTTACTGTGAACTGTCGCTATCTGACCCCTTTGACCTCATCAACATGAAACTGTGCCCAGACACAGAGAACATGTTGGTGTATTGAGGATTCTAACCCCGACCAGCTTCGATGGAGCAGGTGGGGCGTGGTGGCGTGGCGAAGTCACCTGTAACGCCATCGCCATACGTTTGGCTCTCAATTCCACATTTTCGGGCCCAGCTGCTGCAAACTCATAAGGATGGACCCTCATCCACTCCCCAACAGGAATCCATCACAATATTTGGTGGGCGTAGCCTAATTTCTCTATAGCGCCCCCTAGAAAACTTTAAATGATCAGCCCCAAGCCATGCTTTAACCTACAAATACAAAACTTTGTACACATGTGTACCTTGTCAGGACGTACAAAAAAGTCTCTTGGAGCCATGGTCTAAACCCCACAGGAAGTCAGCCATTTTGGATTCAAGTTCGGTTTTTGACCCCATTTTTGCAGTTTACAGCCTTCATATTTGATCTATCTCCTCCTAGGGATTTCGATTGATCGGCTTCAAACTCGGTCAGTCTGTTCATAAGGCATGTCTCATCTAAAGTTATCTAAACGGTGAGTTTTTGAGTATGCTGAAGGGGGGTTAGCAGGGGTCAAAGTTCACCTACTCGCCATAAAAACATAAAACTGCTATATCTCTTACACTGAAACTCACAGAGGCACCAAAGTTTTCTGTGATTGATCATCATCGGGTCTCCTACATTACCCTATGGTCGAATGATGACATCACTTAGGCCACGCCCCCTGAGAACAGGAAGTGTAATGTTTTACTGTGAATGTTCGCTATCCGACCCCTTTGACCTCATCAACATGAAACTGTGCCCAGACACCGAAGACATGTTGGTGTATTGAGGATTCCAACCCCGACCAGCTACGATAGAGCAGGTGGGCATGGCGGCGTGGCGAAGTTACCTGTAACGCCATCGCCATACGTTTGGCTCTCAATACCACATTTTCGGGCTCAGCTGCTGCAAACTCACAAGGATGAATATTTATCCACTCCCCGACTGGAATCCATCACAATATTTGTAGGGCGTGGCCTAATTTCTCTATAGCGCCCCCTAGAAAACAGCAGCCCATAGGTTATGTTGTTATTAATTATTTAAATATACATTATTATAACTTTTTATTTATATATAAGTTTATTTTGTGGGTTAAAGTACAAACATTCATTCATTTTTTGCTAGAAATAATACAAACAAAGTCATTCAGCAAAACTTATTACACAGCGAAGTAAGAACACACTGGGGTCAGTGTTGATGGAGTACCACTGGCACCTTGTGGAGAAATACTGGTACTGCTAGTGCAATACCAGTATTGCGACAGCAGGAGGCAGTGGTACTCCATCAATGAGAAAACAGATCGACCCTACGTAATAACAGTCAGCCGGCGACAGCTGGAGCTGCAAAGTTTTCCTGAACATTTTGTTTGCTTTTTGGAGCCACAGAACTGGACTACGCTCAACATTTTGCTTGGATTGGAGTTGCAAATACGAACCACGCTTTGGAGCAAGAAGGCTTGTTGGACCGGAGTTGGAGAAGTTTAATGGGCTCTTTGCACCTCAGCTTACACGTTCGGGAAACACGGCTGAAATGTTTTTCCAAGGTAACAATTAATAATGTACATCGATCCGAAACCCCAACAAGTAAGGCAAAGAAAGGTTTTAAGATGTTCGCCTCGTTATACATTCACAGATATGAAGGTGAGTTTTATTTTCTTTAAACTGCTAGCACAAGCCTGCTAGCTTTCTAGGAAAAATCTGTTATTTAATTATCTAAAGATTTCTCAGCCATTCTAACGGACACTGTTTGGTGCCTTATTTTCAAGCATATTACGTGTGTTTATGTTAACGACAATAAAGCAGCGGGGAGGGGGGGGGGGGGGGCAGATTACAGTTCAGACTTTTGCTTGAATTATGACGAACAAAAACGAGCACAGAGCTTACTCTGGTATCGGAGTTCTAGTTCAGCTGACTGTTCAGATTCAGTTATTACTTTTAGAAAAATATGGCCGTGTTGCTTAAGATTTCTGTGTTATTTCGTTTTATTACTTTTGCATGCTTGTTGTGAATGGCTCATTAAGACGGTGTTTAGAGCGGTGTGTACGGCGTTAGCTTCAAGTGGTAGCTTTAACTGTAGCAACGAATATTTACAAGCTGTCTTAATTGAGGATGGCTTGGAAATCCATGAAAACTTAAACAAAGTACATAGTATTGTTTTATTTGTGTCTTAAGTACGACTTTGTCTTTTATAGCAGTCATAGTTTCTGAAAGTGGAAAAAAGAGCCGCATTCGGGTATACAGTTGTGACGTCAGCGCGGCAGGTGCAAAGAGCCCATTGCTGTTCGTTTACTTTAAACAGTCGTAACTCGCGGTGCGGTGAGTAATTTATTCCTCCCTGCTGGTTCTGGAAGCCGTCATGTTTGGAACAGTTATTCTGAGGAGGATGCTAACCCAATGCCTGAGGCCTGCAACGTTTTTAATGCTAACGAAGCGCTTTACTAATTCAATAAACTGAATAGTGTGTTTGATACATCCAGTTTCATACATTCAGAGTTGTTTGTTATTATGTATAGAAGATGTTTAAAATGTCGTTTGAAAGAGCTCTGAGAAAATGCTAAGTATCTTTTTACAGATCCATTGGGATTGTAATATTTAGTTGCAGCACTTCCTGTGATTAATACCTAATTAATGGGTGGGATTGAGCCTGTGCTATTGTTCTAAAGTGCTGAAAGTTAACTGTGCTCTGTTATTGTGCATTGCCCTTGGTTTATTACTGAACAGTGCGGTTTATTAAACTGATACATCTTAACCTTCACCATTTTCCTGACTCATTTCACGATAACGTTAAAGTTGCACTGCATTTACATCTCAGTTGTAGTTAACATCAAGCATGTGGGTGTGGCTTAGTGTAAAACTTCACTATTTACCATGAAACATCAACATTAAATGACTTCAAAATGCAAGATCACAGCTGCATCATCACACTTCCTCTGTCTTTCTAGAGAACAACCCTGAACACATTTCCATGGTCACTTGATGACCTCACTGTAGCCCCGCCCACTTTTAAGAGGCAGTCACATGTTTTTTCTGCTGTATGTTTTACTGTTATTCTATAATTTATATGGTTTCATCATGTGAATACTGACTAAAACGATAACATGATGAACTCTATGAATGATGGCTGCTGACCGAACCGCATTGGGGTGTACAAATGACGAAATGCATTACTTCGCCACGTGCATATGATCGGCTCTAAATGACACGTGGATCATCGGACTGGCGCCAAATTGAAAACGTATGACCTTTGTTGACCTCTAAAGAGCAAAACAGCATTGAAATGTATTTGGCTCCACTGCGCCCCTACATTAATCCGCCAGCTGTATTTCCTCGCTAAACCAATGAATCTATACCACATTTTTTTGCATCTTGAAGGATAGCCGCCGAACGCATAGATGCGTACCGCCCGGAGGACGGGCGCGGAAACTGCGCAACAAACTTCTGTGTTAGCACGTGCGCAGCGTTGATGGAAACTGAGCAACAGCTTCGCGGTGCGGGCGGAGGCGCTGAAAACTGCGTGAGAGCTTCTGTGGTGGCTGGCGTGAGGCGGCGGTTGCTCGTACCCCGCGGTGGCAATAGGCCGGAGCGGCGCTTGGCTGCGAGGGCCCGTTCGAGGCTGCTTGCAGCTTTAAATTATTATTATTATTATTCTTCCACCCAAATGATTGGCTTTTTGGGGCTTTATCATATTCAAAAACTCACCAAACTTGGCGGAGCCCTTAAGCCTGTTTAAAATTTACGTATTTTAAAGTCGTCGCAAAAATTGCAACAGAAATGTCTCTACGGCGCCACCTAGAAAATTGAAAAAAACCCTTTTTTACCCTCTGCTATTCACTTACTTTATCGTAGAGACATGAAATTTGGTACACTTGTAGAGCTCCCCAAGACGCTCAAAATTTATAATTAATGTCATAGTGCAAGTATCACAGGAAGTCAACCATTTTTGATTGAAGTTCCCATTTTGACCCCATTTTTTGCCGATTTTGCCTTTTACCTTTGTATTTGATCTATCTCCTCTATGGATTTTGATTGATCGACGTCAAACTTGGTCAGTCTGTTCATAAGGCATGTCCCATCTAAAGTTATCTAAACGGTGAGTTTTTGAGTATGCTGAAGGTTAGCAGGGGTCAAAGTTCACCTACTCGCCATAAATAAATAAACTGCTATATCTCCTACACAGAAACTCACAGAAGCATCAAAGTTTCTGTGATTGATCATCATCGTGTCCTACAATACCCTATGGTCGAATGATGACATCACTTGGCCACGCCCCTGAGAACAGGAAGTGTAATGTTTTACTGTGAACTGTCGCTTCTGACCCCTTTGACCTCATCAACATGAAACTGTGCCCAGACACAGAAAACATGTTGGTGTATTGAGGATTCCAACCCCGACCAGCTACGATAGAGCAGGTGGGCATGGTGGCGTGGCGAAGTGACCTGTAACGCCATCGCCATACGTTTGGCTCTCAATTCCACATTTTCGGGCCCAGCTGCTGCAAAACTCATAAGGATGGACCCTCATCCACTCCCCAACAGGAATCCATCACAATATTTGGTGGGCGTAGCCTAATTTCTCTATAGCGCCCCCTAGAAAACTTTAAATGATCAGCCCCAAGCCATGCTTTAACCTACAAATACGAAACTTTGTACACATGTGTACCTTGTCAGGACGTACAAAAAAGTCTCTTGGAGCCATGGTCTAAACCCCACAGGAAGTCGGCCATTTTGGATTCAAGTTCGGTTTTTGACCCCATTTTTGCCGTTTACAGCCTTCATATTTGATCTATCTCCTCCTAGGGATTTGATTGATCGGCTTCAACTCGGTCAGTCTGTTCATAAGGCATGTCTCATCTAAAGTTATCTAAACGGTGAGTTTTTGAGTATGCTGAAGGGGGTTAGCAGGGGTCAAAGTTCACCTACTCGCCGTAAAAAATAAACTGTTATATCTCCTACAGAAACTCACACAGGTACCAAAATTACTGTTGTTGATCATCATCGGGTCTACTACAATACCCTATGGTCAAATGATGACATCACTTAGGCCACGCCCCCTGAGAACAGGAAGTGTCATGTTTTACTGTCAATGGTCGCTATCTGACCCTTTGACCTCATCAACATGAACTGTGCCAGTCACAGAAGACATGTTGGTGTATTGAGGATTCCAACCCCGACCAGCTTCGATGGAGCAGGTGGGCGTGGCGGCGTGGCGAAGTGACCTGTAACGCCATTGCCATACGTTTGGCTCTCAATTTTATTTTTAAAGTTTTATTTTTTTTAATAATTTTGTTTTGTGGGTTAGAGTACAAACATTCATTAATTTTGGCTAGAAATAATACAAACATCGTCATTCAGCAAAACCTTTATTGTGTTACTCAGCTCCGCTGAGTAACACATTCTGGTCAGTGTTGATGGAGTACGACTGGCCCTGGTGGCGCAATACTGGTACTGCTGGCGCAATACCATTATTGCGCCAGCAGGAGTCACTGGTACTCCATCAATGAGAAAACAAATCAAGTTCGGTTTTTTTCGGACGGCCGTGAAAACGTTTCCAGCGCGTCTGCCGTGAGATTTCCAAAAGGACAGCGATTACATTTAACCTGAAATGTTATATGTAAGCCCTAAGATAATTTTTGTTGGCTTAAAACACGGAGTAAATGTAGCGTTTTGTTAATGACTGTTATTTCCTACCGCAAGTAAATGCATCATTTCCCTCGTCTCTGCCTTAATGGCCAGTCAAGGGCAAAAACAAATTTAAGCAATTTGTTTGGTTGAGAAGGACTGCACGTTCTGTAGCTGTGCTAATACTTACTGTAAGTACTGGCAGTCGGCAGGAGACCGTAGATGGTTGAGGTTCGGCGCATTACGCTGTGGACTGTACATTTTTTTTGCTAAACTGTTGGAGCAGCTAAGTTTTCCTGAACATTATGCCTGGTTTATGGAGCCACAGAACCGGACCACGCTAACGTTTGCTTCGGTTTTGGAGCTGCAGACCCGAATGACGCTCATGAGCCGGAACGGTCTGTTGGAGAGGAGTTTTATTGCCGTTCGTCTTAAAAGTGGTAACTGGAGATGCGGTGAGTGAAGCTCAGTTCACACTACACGATTTTAGAAAAGTCGGCCAATTCTGAAAACGTGAGAGAACACACACTAGCCTATTTAAAATCGTAGGTGTAACGGGTTCGTTCTAAGAGTGTGAGGTTTCACTCGAACACATTCTAATACCAGCTACGAAATACCTTCAAATTAAAATTCTGCACTACCACAGCTGAATTTGGAGTAAACAAACAAACATGGACAACGACGTTGAATTGGTAACTTTAGTTTGCGGACTTATTTTAACCCAAAAAAGACGTAACCAAAAATCAAAGCCTTGGATTAAGAACTGGAGATATCGTAAGCAAGGATTATATTTGTTGCATCGCAACATGGAGGTGAGTTTTTTTTTTTCATAAAAAATACTGTTTTCAATGTTTTTAGAAAATCAAATGGGAGTTATCCTTTCTCCCCAACTGACCGCGAAAGCTTAACGTAGCCTATTCCAGCTCCTTCATTGAAACTTATTATATTGTTTAAAATTGTATTATGACTGCAGAATAAAATCAAATGCGCCATTTCAACCAAAGATTGGAATGTGCTTCTCAACCAGATGTACTCTGTGCAATAATTTTATAATTATCTTTCATTAAAAGATAAAAAAAAAGTCGGAGGAACACCACAGAGATTGGATGAATGAGCAAAGATGATTAAAGACAGTCAATATCCCCGATTTTAGATCAAAGCGGTCCCGACGTTCCACCGACTGACCCGATCAGTCGTAACACACCACACACTACAGGATGATCGGTTACGATTGTTGGGAGCGACAATCTTACAACGTTCTGGGTTCTTAAGACTGATACATTGGGGTTGTAATATTTACTTGGACCACTTGCTGTGATTAATACCTAATTATTGAGAGAGATTAAACCTGTGCTTTTGTTCTAATGTACTGAAAGTTAACTGTGCTCTCTGAATGTGCATTGCCCTTGGTTTATTACTGATCAGAAGGGTTTATTAAACTGATACATCTTAACCTTTACCATTTTCCTGACTCATTTTAGAAAATGTTAAAGTTGCACTGCATTTAGATCTCAGTTGCAGTTAACATCAAAGCATGTGGGTGTGGCTTAGTGTAAAACTTTCACTATTTGCATGAAACATAAACATTAAAAAACTTCCAAATGCAAGATCACAGCTGCATCACACTTCCTGTGTTTCTCTATAGAACAATCCTGAACACATTTCCATGGTCACTTGATGAAATCACCCTAGCCCCGCCCACTTTTCAAAGGCAATCACCAGTTTTTTCTCCTGTGAGTTTTACTGTTATTCTATCATATATATTTGTTTCATCATGTGAATACTGACTTAAAACGACAAGATGATGAACTCTGTGAATGCTGGCTGCTGACCAAACCGCATTGGGGTGTAGAAATGGCGAACTGCAGTTCTTCACCATGTGCATATGATAGGCTCTAAATGATACGTTGATCATCCGACTGGCGCCAAATTGGATATGTATGACCTTTGTTGACCTCTAAACACCCCAACAACATTGAAATGTATTTTGACTCCACTGCGCCAACTACATTAATACGCCAGCTATATCTCCTCGCTATATCAACGAATCTGCACCACATTTTTTGTGCGTCGTCAGGAAGTGCCGCCGAACGCATCGATGCGTACCGCCTGGTGGACGGGCGCGGAAACCGCGCAACGACTTCTGTGTTAGAACGTGGGGAGCGTTGATGGAAACGAAGCAACAGTTTCCGCGGTGCGGGCGGAGGTGCTGAAAACTGCTGAGAGTATCTGTGGTGGCTGGCGTCGGGCGGCGGTTGCTAGTACCCTGCGGTGGCAATAGGCCGGAGCGGCGCTTGGCTGCGAGGGCCGCTCGAGGCTGCTTGCAGCTTAATTATTATTATTATTCTTCCACCCAAATGAATTGGCTTTTTGGGGGCTTTATCATATTCAAAAACTCACCAAACTTGGCGGAGGCCTTAAGCCTGTTTAAAATTTACGTATTTTAAAGTCGTAGCAAAAATTGCAACAGAAATGTCTCTACGGCGCCACCTAGAAATTGGAAAAACACCCTTTTTTACCCTCTGCTATTCACTTACTTTATCGTAGACACATGAAATTTGGTACACTTGTAGAACTCCCCAAGACGCTCAAAATTTACAATTAATGTCATAGTGCAAGTATCACAGGAAGTCAGCCATTTTTGATTGAAGTTCCCATTTTGACCCCATTTTTGCCATTTTTGCCGTTTACAGCCTTTGTATTTGATCTATCTCCTCCTAGGGATTTTGATTGATCGACTTCAAACTCGGTCAGTCTGTTCATAAGGCATGTCCCATCTAAAGTTATCTAAACGGTGAGTTTTTGAGTATGCTTGAAGGGGGGTTAGCAGGGGTCAAAGTTCACCTACTCGCCATAAAAAAATAAACTGCTATATCTCCTACACAGAAACTCACAGAAGCACCAAAGTTTCTGTGATTGATCATCATCGGGTCTTCTACAATACCCTATGGTCGAATGATGACATCACTTAGGCCACGCCCCCTGAGAACAGGAAGTGTAATGTTTTACTGTGAACTGTCGCTATCTGACCCCTTTGACCTCATCAACATGAAACTGTGCCCAGACACAGAGAACATGTTGGTGTATTGAGGATTCCAACCCCGACCAGCTTCGATGGAGCAGGTGGGCGTGGCGGCGTGGCGAAGTGACCTGTAACGCCATCGCCATACGTTTGGCTCTCAATTCCACATTTTCGGGCCCAGCCTGCAAACTCATGGATGGACCCTCATCCACTCCCCACAGGAATCCATCACAATATTTGGTGGGCGTGCTAATTTCTCTATAGCGCCCCTAGAAAACTTTAAATGATCAGCCCCAAGCCATGCTTTAACCTACAAATACGAAACTTTGTACACATGTGTACCTTGTCAGGACGTACAAAAAAGTCTCTTGGAGCCATGGTCTAAACCCCACAGGAAGTCGCCATTTTGGATTCAAGTTCGGTTTTTGACCCCATTTTTGCCGTTTACAGCCTTCGTATTTGATCTATCTCCTCCTAGGGATTTCGATTGATCGGCTTCAAACTCGGTCAGTCTGTTCATAAGGCATGTCTCATCTAAAGTTATCTAAACGGTGAGTTTTTGAGTATGCTGAAGGGGGTTAGCAGGGGTCAAAGTTCACCTACTCGCTAAAAACATAAACTGCTATATCTCCTACACAGAAACTCACAGAGGCACCAAAGTTTCTGTGATTCATCATCGGGTCTCCTACATACCCTATGGTCGAATGATGACATCACTTAGGCCACGCCCCCTGAGAATAGGAAGTGTCATGTTTTACTGTCAATGGTCGCTATCTGACCCCTTTGACCTCATCAACATGAAACTGTGCCCAGACACAGAAGACATGTTGGTGTATTGAGGATTCCAACCCCGACCAGCTACGATGGAGCAGGTGGGCGTGGCGGGTGGCGAAGTGACCTGTAACGCCATTGCATACGTTTGGCTCTCAATTTTTTTTTAAAGTTTTATTTTTTTTAATAATTTTGTTTTGTGGGTTAGAGTACAAACATTCATTAATTTTGGCTAGAAATAATACAAACATCGTCATTCAGCAAAAACCTTTTATTGTGTTACTCAGCGGAGCTGAGTAACCACATTCTGGTCAGTGTGATGGAGTACGACTGGCCCCTGGTGGCGCAATACTGGTACTGCTGGCGCAATACCATTATTGCGCCAGCAGGAGTCACTGGTACTCCATCAATGAGAAAACAAATCAAGTTCGGTTTTTTCGGACGGCCGTGAAAACGTTTCCAGCGCGTCTGCCGTGAGATTTCCAAAAGGACAGCGATTACATTTAACCTGAAATGTTATATGTAAGCCCTAAGATAATTTTTGTTGGCTTAAAACACGGAGTAAATGTAGCGTTTTGTTAATGACTGTTATTTCTACCGCAAGTAAATGCATCATTTCCCTCGTCTCTGCCTTAATGGCCAGTCAAGGGCAAAAACAAATTTAAGCAATTTGTTTGGTTGAGAAGGACTGCACGTTCTGTAGCTGTGCTAATACTTACTGTAAGTACGTCCCAGTCGGCAGGAGACCGTAGATGGTTGAGGTTCGGCGCATTACGCTGTGGACTGTACATTTTTTTGCTAAACTGTTGGAGCAGCTAAGTTTTCCTGAACATTATGCATGGTTTATGGAGCCACAGAAACCGGACCACGCTAACGTTTGCTTCGGTTTTGGAGTGCAGACCCGAATGACGCTCATGAGCCGGAACGGTCTGTTGGAGAGGAGTTTTATTGCCGTTCGTCTTAAAAGTGGTAACTGGAGATGCGGTGAGTGAAGCTCAGTTCACACTACACGATTTAGAAAAGTCGGCCAATTCTGAAAACGTGAGAGAACACACAACTAGCCTATTTAAAATCGTAGGTGTAACGGGTTCGTTCTAAGAGTGTGAGGTTTCACTCGAACACATTCTAATACCAGCTACGAAATACCTTCAAATTAAAATTCTGCACTACCACAGCTGAATTTGGAGTAAACAAACAAACATGGACAACGACGTTGAATTGGTAACTTTAGTTTGCGGACTTATTTTAACCAAAAAAAGACGTAACCAAAAATCAAAGCCTTGGATTAAGAACTGGAGATATCGTAAGCAAGGATTATATTTGTTGCATCGCAACATGGAGGTGAGTTTTTTTTTCATAAAAAATACTGTTTTCAATGTTTTTAGAAAATCAAATGGGAGTTATCCTTTCTCCCCAAACTGACCGCGAAAGCTTAACGTAGCCTATTCCAGCTCCTTCATTGAAACTTATTATATTGTTTAAAATTGTATTATGACTGAATAAAATCAAATGCGCCATTTCAACCAAAGATTGGAATGCTTCTCAACCAGATGTACTCTGTGCAATAATTTTAATTAATTATCTTTCATTAAAAGATAAAAAAAAAGTCGGAGGAACACCACAGAGATTGGATGAATGAGCAAAGATGATTAAAGACAGTCAATATCCCCGATTTTAGATCAAAGCGGTCCCGACGTTCCACCGACTGGACCCGATCGGTCGTAACACACCACACACTACAGGATGATCGGTTACGATTGTTGGGAGCGACAATCTTACAACGTTCTGGGTTCTTAAGACTGATACATTGGGGTTGTAATATTTACTTGGACCACTTGCTGTGATTAATACCTAATTATTGAGAGAGATTAAACCTGTGCTTTGTTCTAATGTACTGAAAGTTAACTGTGCTCTCTGAATGTGCATTGCCCTTGGTTTATTACTGATCAGAAGGGTTTATTAAACTGATACATCTAACCTTTACCATTTTCCTGACTCATTTTAGAAAAATGTTAAAGTTGCACTGCATTTAGATCTCAGTTGCAGTTAACATCAAGCATGTGGGTGTGGCTTAGTGTAAAACTTTCACTGTTTGCCATGAAACATAACATTAAAAAACTTCCAAATGCAAGATCACAGCTGCATCACACTTCCTGTGTTTCTCTATAGAACAATCCTGAAACATTTCCATGGTCACTTGATGAAATCACCCTAGCCCCGCCCACTTTTCAAAGGCAATCACCAGTTTTTTCTCCTGTGAGTTTTACTGTTATTCTATCATATATATGGGTTTCATCATGTGAATACTGACTTAAAACGACAAGATGATGAACTCTGTGAATGCTGGCTGCTGACCAAACCGCATTGGGGTGTAGAAATGGCGAACTGCAGTTCTTCACCATGTGCATATGATAGGCTCTAAATGATACGTTGATCATCCGACTGGCGCCAAATTGGATATGTTTGACCTTTGTTGACCTCTAAACACCCCAACAACATTGAAATGTATTTTGACTCCACTGCGCCAACTACATTAATACGCCAGCTATATCTCCTCGCTATATCAACGAATCTGCACCACATTTTTTGTGCGTCGTCAGGAAGTGCCGCCGAAACGCATCGATGCGTACCGCCTGGTGGACGGGCGCGGAAACCGTGCAACGACTTCTGTGTTAGAACGGGGAGCGTTGATGGAAACGGAGCAACAGTTTCCGCGGTGCGGGCGGAGGTGCTGAAAACTGCTGAGAGTATCTGTGGTGGCTGGCGTCGGGCGGCGGTTGCTAGTACCCTGCGGTGGCAATAGGCCGGAGCGGCGCTTGGCTGCGAGGGCCCTCGAGGCTGCTTGCAGCTTTAATTAGGCCCGAGCAGCTAAGCGCTGCGAAGGCCTATTGTTTTCCTACTGTTTCTTATTATTATTATTCTCCCTCCAAATGAATTGGCTTTTTGGGGGCTTTATCATATTCAAAAACTCACCAAACTTGGCGGAGGCCTTAAGCCTGTTTCAAATTTACGTATTTTAAAGTCGTCGCAAAAATTCCACAAGAAATGGCTCAATAGCGCCACCTAGAAATTTTCAAAGGACCCTTTGCTATTCACTTACTTCATCGTAGAGACATGAAATTTGGTACACTTGTAGAGCTCCCCAAGATGCTCAAAATTTACAATTAATGTCATAGTGCAAGTATCACAGGAAGTCAGCCATTTTGGATTGAAGGTCAAATTTTCACCCCATTTTTGCCGTTTACAGCCTTCGTATTTGATCGAACTCCTCCTAGGGATTTCGATTGATCGGCTTCAAACTCGGTCAGTCTGTTCATAAGGCATGTCCCATCTAAAGTTATCAAAACTGTGAGTTTTTGAGTATGCTGAAGGGGGGTTAGCAGGGGTCAAAGTTCACCTACTCGCCATAAAAAAATAAACTGCTATATCTCCTACACAGAAACTCACAGAGGCACCAAAGTTACTGTGATTGATCATCATCGGCTGCCCTACAATACCCTATGGTCGAATGATGACATCACTTAGGCCACGCCCCCTGAGAACAGGAAGTGTAATGTTTTACTGTGAACTGTCGCTATCTGACCCCTTTGACCTCATCAACATGAAACTGTGCCCAGACACAGAAAACATGTTGGTGTATTGAGGATTCCAACCCCGACCAGCTTCGATGGAGCAGGTGGGCGTGGCGGCGTGGAGAAGTGACCTGTAACGCCATCGCCATACGTTTGGCTCTCAATTCCACATTTTTGGGCCAGCTGCTCCAATTTCACAAAGATGGACCCTCATCTACTCCCCGACAGGAATCCATCACAATATTTGGTGGGTGTGGCCTAATTTCTCTATAGCGCCCCCTAGAAAACTTTAAATGATCAGCCCCAAGCCATGCTTTAACCTACAATTACGAAACTTTGTACACGTGTGTACCTTGTCAGGACTTACAAAAAAGTCTCTTGGAGCCATTGTCTAAACCCCACAGGAAGTCAGCCATTTTGGATTGAAGTTTGGATTTTGACCCATTTTTGCCGTTTACAGCCTTCCTATTTGATCGAACTCCTCCTAGGGATTTTCATTGATCGGCTTCAAACTCCGTCAGTCTGTTCATAAGGCATGTCCCATCTAAAGTTATCAAAACGGTGAGTTTTTGAGTATGCTGAAGGGGGGTTAGCAGGGGTCAAAGTTCACCTACTCCCCATAAAAAATTAACTGCTATATCTCCTACAAAGAAACTCACAGAGGAACCAAAGTTTGAGTGATTGATCATCATCGGGTCTCCTAGAATACCCTATGGTCGAATGATGACATCACTTAGGCCACGCCCCCTGAGAACAGGAAGTGTAATGTTTTACTGTGAACGTTCGCTATCTGACCCTTTGACCTCATCAACATGAAACTGTGCCCAGACACAGAAGACATGTTGGTGTGTTGACAATTCCAACCCCGACCAGCTACAATGGAGCAGCTGGGCGTGGCGGCGTAGCGAAGTGACCTGTAACGCCATCGCCATACGTTTGGCTCTCAATTCCACATTTTTGGGCCCAGCTGCTCCAAACTCACAAGGATGGATCTTCATCCTCTCCCCGACAGGAATCCATCACAATATTTGTAGGGTGTGGCCTAATTTCTCTATAGCGCCCCCTAGAAAATTTTAAATGATCAGCCCCAAGCCATGCTTTAACCTACAATTACGAAACTTTGTACACGTGTGTACCATGTCAGGACTTACAAAAAAGTCTCTTGGAGCCATGGTCTAAACCCCAGAGGAAGTTGGCCATTTTAGATTGAAGTTCAGATTTGATCCCATTTTTGGCGTTTATAAACCATTTCAGTAATTCGCCACTTGGGGTCAGTATTGCTCCACAAATGAAACAGCAGATAAACAAGATGAGGAACAATATCAGTATTTCGCCAGTAGGTGTCAGTGTTCCTCCACCAATGAGAAACAGATCCACGGGCGGGATGGGCGTGAAAACTTTGTGAGAGCGTTGCCATGAAATTTCTAAAAGGATAGAAATGTCTCAGATAATTTTTGTTGAATTAAATCATGCAGTAAATGTAGCGTTTTCTTACTTCTTACAAACCATTTCAGTAATTCACCACTCTGAGTAAGTATTACTCCAACAATGAAATAGAGTGCTTTAGAAACACACCTGAAAATGATGAAAAATGACGAACAGTAGTACTTCGCCATGTGCATATGATCGGCTGTAAATGACACGTGGATCATCCGACTGACGACAAATTGGATACGTATGACCTTTGTTGACCTCTAAAGAGAACAACAGCATTGAAATATATTTTGACTCCACTGCGCGTCCTACATTAATCCGCCAGCTATATTTCCTCGCTAAACCAATGAATCTGCACCACATTTTTTGCATCGTCAAGGAGCGCCTCCGAACGCATCAGTGCGTACCGCCTGGTGGACGGGCGCGGAAACTGCGCAACAACTTCTGTGTTAGCAGGTGGCCAGCGTTGATGGAAACTGAGCAACAGCTTCCGCGATGCGGGCGGAAGAGCTGAAAACTGCGTGAGAGCTTCTGTGGTGGCTGGCGTGAGGCGCCGGTTGCTAGTACCCCGCGGTGGCAATAGGCCGGAGCGGCGCTTGGCTGCGAGGGCCGTTCGAGGCTGCTTGCAGCTTAATTCTTATTATTCTTCCACCCAAATGAATTGGCTTTTTGAGGGCTTTATCATATTCAAAAACTCACCAAACTTGGCGGACGCATAAAGGGAGTTTCAAATTTTGTATTTTAAGGTCATTGCAAAATCGCACAAGAAACGGCTCAAGAGCGCCACCTTGAAATTTTCAAAGGACCCTTTGCTATTCACTTACTTTATCCTAGAGACATGAAATTTGGTACACTTGTAGAGCTCCCCAAGACGCTCAAAATTTACAATTAATGTCATAGTGCAAGTATCACAGGAAGTCGGCCATTTTGGATAGAAGTTCGGATTTTGAGCCCATTTTTGCCGTTTACAGCATTCATATTTGATCTATCTCCTCCTAGGGATTTTGATTGATCGGCTTCAAACTCGGTCAGTCTGTTCATAAGGCATGTCCCATCTAAAGTTATCTAAACGGTGAGTTTTTGAGTATGCTGAAGGGGTTAGCAGGGGTCAAAGTTCACCTACTCGCCGTAAAAAAATAAACGTTATATCTCCTACACAGAAACTCACACAGGCACCAAATTACTGTTGTTGATCATCATCGGGTCTACTACAATACCCTATGGTCGAATGATGACATCACTTAGGCCACGCCCCCTGAGAACAGGAAGTGTCATGTTTACTGTCAACGGTCGCTATCTGACCCCTTTGACCTCATCAACATGAAACTGTGCCCAGACACAGAAAACATGTTGGTGTATTGAGGATTCCACCCCGACCAGCTACGATGGAGCAGGTGGGCGTGGTGGCGTGGCGAAGTGACCTGTAACGCCATCGCCATAACGTTTGGCTCTAAATTCCACATTTTCAGGCCCAGCTGCTGCAAACTCACAAGGATGGATCTTCATCAACTCCCCGACAGGAATCCATCACAATATTTGTTGGTCGTAGCCTAATTTCTCTATAGCGCCCCCTAGAAACTTTAAATGATCAGCCCCAAGCCATGCTTTAACCTACAAATACGAAACTTTGTACACATGTGTACCTTGTCAGGACATACAAAAAAGTCTCTTGGAGCCATGGTCTAACCCCACAGGAAGTCGGCCATTTTGGATTCAAGTTCGGTTTTTTACTCCATTTTTGCCGTTTACAGCCTTCATATTTGATCTATCTCCTCCTAGGGATTTTGATTGATCGGCTTCAAACTCGGTCAGTCTGTTCATAAGGCATGTCCCATCTAAAGTTATCTAAACGGTGAGTTTTTGAGTATGCTGAAGGGGGGTTAGCAGGGGTCAAAGTTCACCTACTCGCCGCAAAAAAATAAACTGCTATATCTCCTACACAGAAACTCACAGAGGCACCAAAGTTTGAGTGATTGATCATCATCGGGTCTCCTACAATACCCTATGGTCGAATGATGACATCACTTAGGCCACGCCCCCTGAGAACAGGAAGTGTAATGTTTTACTGTGAATGTTCGCTATCTGACCCCTTTGACCTCATCAACATGAAACTGTGCCCAGACACAGAAGACATGTTGGTGTATTGAGGACTCCAACCCGACCAGCTACGATAGCAGGTGGGCATGGCGGCGTGGCGAAGTTACCTGTAACGCCATCACCATACGTTTGGCTCTCAATACCACATTTTCGGGCTCAGCTGCTGCAAACTCACAAGGATGAATATTTATCCGCTCCCCGACTGGAATCCATCACAATATTTGTAGGGCGTGGCCTAATTTCTCTATAGCGCCCCCTAGAAAACAGCAGCCCTAGGTTATGTGTTATTAATTATTTAAATATACATTATTATAAACTTTTTATATATATATAATTTATTTTGTGGGTTAAAGTACAAACATTCATTCATTTTTGCTAGATATAATACAAACAAAGTCATTCAGCAAAACTTAACACACAGCGAAGTAAGAACACACTGGGGTCAGTGTTGATGGAGTACCGCTGGCACCTTGTGGCGAAGTACTGGTACTGCTAGTGCAATACCAGTATTGCACCAGCAGGAGGCAGTGGTACTCCATCAATGAGAAAACAGAGACGCTACGTACTAACAGTCAGCCGGCGACAGCTGGAGCTCCGACGTTTTCCTGAACATTTTGCCTGCTTTTTGGAGCCACAGAACTGGACTATGCTCAACATTTTGCTTGGATTTTGGAGTTGCAAATCCGAACCACGCTTTGAGCAAGAAGTCTCTGTTGGACCGGAGTTGGAGAAGTTTAATGGGCTCTTTGCACCTCAGCTTACACGTTCGGGAAAAACGGCTGAAATGTTTTGCCAAGGTAACAATTAATAATGTACATCGATCCGAAACCCCAACAAGTAAGGCAAAGAAAGGTTTTAAGATGTTCGCCTCGTTATACATCACAGATATGAAGGTGAGTTTTATTTTCTTTAAACTGCTAGCACAAGCCTGCTAGCTTTCTAGGAAAAATCTGCTATTTAATTATCTAAAGATTTCTCAGCCATTCTAACGGACACTGTTTGTGCCTTATTTTCAAGCATATTACGTGTGTTTATTGTTAACGACAATAAAGCAGCGGGGAGGGGGGGGGGGGCAGATTACAGTTCTGAGTTTTTGTTTGAAGTATGACGAAGAAAAAACGAGCACAGAGCTTACTCTGGTATCGGAGTTCTAGTTCAGCTGAGTGTTCAGATTCAGAGTTATTACTTTTAGAAAAATATGGCCGTGTTGCTTAAGGTTTCTGTGTTATTTCGTTTTATTACTTTTGCATGCTTGTTGTGAATGGCTCATTAAGACGGTGTTTAGAGCGGTGTGTACGGCGTTAGCTTCAAGTGGTAGCTTTAACTTGTAGCAACGAATATGTACAAGCTGTCTTAATTGAGGATGGCTTGGAAATCCATGAAAACTTAAACAAAGTACATAGTATTGTTTTATTTGTGTCTTAAGTAAGACTTTGTCTTTTATAGCAGTCATAGTTTCTGAAAGTGGAAAAAAGAGCCGCATTCGGGTATACAGTTGTGACGTCAGCCGCGGTGCGGTGAGTAATTTATTCCTTCCTGCTGGTTCTGGAAGCCGTCATGTTTGGAAACAGTTATTCTGAGGAGGATGCTAACCCAATGCCTGAGGCCTGCAACGTTTTTAATGCTAACGAAGCGTTTACTAATTCAATAAACTGAATAGTGTGTTTGATACATCCAGTTTCATACATTCAGAGTTGTTTGTTATTATGTATAGAAGATGTTTAAAATGTTGTTTGAAAGAGTTCTGAGAAAATGCTAAGTATCTTTTACCGATCCATTGGGGTTGTAATATTTAGTTGCACCACTTCCTGTGATTAATACCTAATTAATGGGTGGGATTGAGCCTGTGCTATTGTTCTAATGTGCTGAAGTTAACTGTGCTCTCTTAATGTGCATTGCCATTGGTTTATTACTGAACAGTGCGGTTTATTAAACTGATACATCTTAACCTTCACCATTTTCCTGACTCATTTCACGATAACGTCAAAGTTGCACTGCATTTAGATCTCAGTTGTAGTTAACATCAAGCATGTGGGTGTGGCTTAGTGTAAAACTTTCACTATTTACCATGAAACATCAACATTAAATGACTTCCAATGCAAGATCACAGCTGCATCATCACACTTCCTCTGTCTTTCTAGAGAACAGCCCTGAACACATTTCCATGGTCACTTGATGACCTCACTTTAGCCCCGCCCACTTTTAAGAGGCAGTCATGTTTTTTCTGCTGTATGTTTTACTGTTATTCTATAATTTATATGGGTTTCATCATGTGAATACTGACTAAAAACGATAACATGATTAACTCTATGAATGCTGGCTGCTGACCGAACCGCATTGGGGTGTAGAAATGACGAACTGCAGTTCTTCGCCACGTACATATGATCGGCTCTAAATGACACGTGGACATCGGACTGGCGCCAAATAGGATACGTATGACCTTTGTTGACCTCTAAAGAGCAAAACAGCATTGAAATGTATTTTGACTCCATTGCGCACCTACATTAATCCGCCAGCTATATTTCCTCGCTAAACCAATGAATCTATACCACATTTTTTTGCATCGTGAAGGATAGCCGCCGAACGCATCAATGCGTACTGCCTGGTGGACGGGCGTGGAAACTGCGCAACAACTTCTGTCTTAGCACGTGCGCAGCGTTGATGGAAACTGAGCAACAGCTTCCGCGGTGTGGGCGGAGGCGCTGAAAACTGCATGACAGCTTCTGTGGTGGCTGGCGTGAGGCGGCAGTTGCTCGTACCCCGCGGTGGCAATAGGCCGGAGCGGCGCTTGGCTGCGAGGGCCGTTCGAGGCTGCTTGCAGCTTTAATTATTATTAGGCCCGAGCAGCTAAGCGCTGCGAAGGCCTATTGTTTTCCTACTGTTTCTTATTATTATTATTATTATTATTATTATTCTGCCCCCCTAAAGAGGGGCCTTTTTGGGGGCTTTATCATTTTCAAAAACTCACCAAACTTGGCGGACGCGTAAAGGGAGTTTCAAAATTTTGTATTTTAAGGTCATTGCAAAAATCCCATAAAAAATGGCTCAATAGCGCCACCTACAAATTTTCAAAGGACCCTTTGCTATTCACTTACTTTATCCTAGAGACATGAAATTTGGTACACTTGTAGAGCTCCCCAAGATGCTCAAAATTTACAATTAATGTCATAGTGCAAGTATCACAGGAAGTCAGCCATTTTGAATTGAAGGTCCATTTTGGTGCCATTTTTGCCGTTTACAGCCTTCGTATTTGATCGAACTCCTCCTAGGGATTTCGATTGATCGGCTTCAAACTCGGTCAGTCTGTTCATAAGGCATGTCCCATCTAAAGTTATCAAAACGGTGAGTTTTTGAGTATGCTGAAGGGGGGTTAGCAGGGGTCAAAGTTCACCTACTCGCCATAAAAAAATAAACTGCTATATCTCCTACACAGAAACTCACAGAGGCACCAAAGTTTCTGTGATTGATCATTATCGGGTCTCCTACAATACCCTATGGTCGAATGATGACATCACTTAGGCCACGCCCCATGAGAAGGAAGTGTCATGTTTTACTGTGGACGGTCGCTATCTGACCCTTTGACCTCATCAACATGAAACTGTGCCCAGACACAGAAGACATGTTGGTGTGTTGAGGATTCCAACCACGACCAGATTCGATGGAGCAGGTGGGCGTGGCGGCGTGGCGAAGTGACCTGTAACGCCATCGCCATACGTTTGGCTCTCAATTCCACATTTTCGGGCGCAGCTGCTCCAAATTCACAAGGATGGACAGTCATCTACCCCGGACAGGAATCCATCACAATATTTGGTGGGCGTGGCCTAATTTCTCTATAGCGCCCCCTAGAAAATTTTAAATGATCAGCCCCAAGCCATGCTTTAACCTACAACTACGAAACTTTGTACACGTGTGTACCTTGTCAGGACTTACAAAAAAGTCTCTTGGAGCCAAGGTCTAAAACCCCAGAGGAAGTCAGCCATTTTAGATTGAAGTTCAAATTTTGATCCCATTTTTGCCGTTTACAGCCTTCCTATTTGATCGAACTCCTCCTAGGGATTTCGATTGATCGGCTTCAAACTCGGTCAGTCTGCTCATAAGGCATGTCCCATCTAAAGTTATCAAAACGGTGAGTTTTTGAGAATGCTGAAGGGGGGTTAGCAGGGGTCAAAGTTCACCTACTCGCCGTAAAAAAATAAACTGCTATATCTCCTACACAGAAACTCACAGAGGCACCAGACTTTCTGTGATTGATCATCATCGGGTGTCCTACAATACCCTATGGTCGAATGATGACATCACTTAGGCCACGCCCCCTGAGAAAAGGAAGTGTCATGTTTTACTCTGAACGGTCGCTATCTCACCCCTTTGACCTCATCAACATGAAACTGTGCCCAGACACAGAAGACATGTTGGTGTGTTGAGGATTTCAACCCCGACCAGCTACGATGGAGCAGGTGGGCGTGGCGGCGTGGCGAAGTGACCTGTAACGCCATCGCCATACGTTTGGCTCTCAATTCCACATTTCTGGGCCCACCTGCTCCAAACTCACAAGGATGGATTCCCATCAAACTCCCCGACAGGAATCCATCACAATATTTGGTGGGCGTGGCCTAATTTCTCTATAGCGCCCCCTAGAAAACAGCAGCACATAGGTTATGTTGTTATTAATTATTTAAATATACATTATTATAACTTTTTATATATATATAAGTTTATTTTGTGGGTTAAAGTACAAACATTCATTCATTTTTGCTAGAAATAATACAAACAAAGTCATTCAGCAAAACTTATGACAGCGAAGTAAGAACACACTGGGGTCAGTGTTGATGGAGTACTACTGGCACCTTGTGGAGAAATACTGGTACTGCTAGTGCAATACCAGTATTGCCCCAGCAGGAGGCAGTGGTACTCCATCAATGAGAAAACAGATCGACGCTACGTAATAACAGTCAGCCGGCGACAGCTGGAGCTGCGAAGTTTTCCTGAACATTTTGCCTGCTTTTTGGAGCCACAGAACTGGACTACGCTCAACATTTTGCTTGGATTTTGGAGTTGCAAATCCAAACCACGCTTTTGAGCAAGAAGGCTCTGTTGGAACGGAGTTGGAGAAGTTTAAACTGAGCAACAGCTTCCGCGGTGCGGGCGGAGGCGCTGAAAACTGCGTGAGAGCTTCTGTGGTGGCTGGCGTGAGGCGGCGGTTGCTCGTACCCCGCGGTGGCAATAGGCCGGAGCGGCGCTTGGCTGCGAGGGCCGTTCGAGGCTGCTTGCAGCTTTAATTATTATTATTATTATTCTTCCACCCAAATGAATTGGCTTTTTGGGGGCTTTATCATATTCAAAAACTCACCAAACTTGGCGGAGGGCTTAAGCCTGTTTAAAATTTACGTATTTTAAAGTCGTCGCAAAAATTGCAACAGAAATGGCTCTACGGCGCCACCTAGAAATTGTAAAAACACCCTTTTTTACCTCTGCTATTCACTTACTTCATCGTAGAGACATGAAATTTGGTACACTTGTAGAGCTCCCAAGACGCTCAAATTTATAATTAATGTCATAGTGCAAGTATCACAGGAAGTCAGCCATTTCTGATTGAAGTTCCCATTTTGACCCTATTTTTGCCGATTTTTTGCCGTTTACAGCCTTTGTATTTGATCTATCTCCTCCTACGGATTTTGATTGATCGACTTCAAACTTGGTCAGTCTGTTCATAAGGCATGTCCCATCTAAAGTTATCTAAACGGTGAGTTTTTGAGTATGCTGAAGGGGGTTAGCAGGGGTCAAAGTTCACCTACTCGCCATAAATAAATAAACTGCTATATCTCCTACACAGAAACTCACAGAAGCATCAAAGTTTCTGTGATTGATCATCATCGGGTCTCCTACAATACCCTATGGTCGAATGATGACATCACTTAGGCCACGCCCCCTGAGAACAGGAAGTGTAATGTTTTACTGTGAACTGTCGCTATCTGACCCCTTTGACCTCATCAACATGAAACTGTGCCCAGACACAGAAAACATGTTGGTGTATTGAGGATTCCAACCCCGACCAGCTTCGATGGAGCAGGTGGGCGTGGTGGCGTGGCGAAGTGACCTGTAACGCCATCGCCATACGTTTGGCTCTCAATTCCACATTTTCGGGCCAGCTGCTGCAAACTCATAAGGATGGACCCTCATCCACTCCCCAACAGGAATCCATCACAATATTTGGTGGGCGTAGCCTAATTTCTCTATAGCGCCCCCTAGAAAACTTTAAATGATCAGCCCCAAGCCATGCTTTAACCTACAAATACGAAACTTTGTACACATGTGTACCTTGTCAGGACGTACAAAAAAATCTCTTGGAGCCATGGTCTAAACCCACAGGAAGTCGGCCATTTTGGATTCAAGTTCGGTTTTTGACCCCATTTTTGCCGTTTACAGCCTTCATATTTGATCTATCTCCTCCTAGGGATTTCGATTGATCGGCTTCAAACTCGGTCAGTCTGTTCATAAGGCATGTCTCATCTAAAGTTATCTAAACGGTGAGTTTTTGAGTATGCTGAAGGGGGGTTAGCAGGGGTCAAAGTTCACCTACTCGCCGTAAAAAAAATAACTTATATCTCCTACACAGAAACTCACACAGGTACCAAATTACTGTTGTTGATCATCGGGTCTACTACAATACCCTATGGTCGAATGATGACATCACTTAGGCCACGCCCCCTGAGAACAGGAAGTGTCATGTTTTACTGTCAATGGTCGCTATCTGA
Organism: Poeciliopsis prolifica; assembly: GCF_027474105.1. Taxonomy (NCBI): domain Eukaryota; kingdom Metazoa; phylum Chordata; class Actinopteri; order Cyprinodontiformes; family Poeciliidae; genus Poeciliopsis; species Poeciliopsis prolifica. The sequence goes on from NW_026562485.1 coordinate 368,314, forward strand.
CCCCTTTGACCTCATCAACATGAAACTGTGCCCAGACACAGAAGACATGTTGGTGTATTGAGGATTCCAACCCCGACCAGCTTCGATGGAGCAGGTGGGCGTGGCGGCGTGGCGAAGTGACCTGTAACGCCATTGCCATACGTTTGGCTCTCAATTTTATTTTTAAAGTTTTTATTTTTTTTAATAATTTTGTTTTGTGGGTTAGAGTACAAACATTCATTAATTTTGGCTATAAATAATACAAACATCGTCATTCAGCAAAACTTTTATTGTGTTACTCAGCTCCGCTGAGTAACACATTCTGGTCAGTGTTGATGGAGTACGACTGGCCCCTGGTGGCGCAATAGTGGTACTGCTGGCGCAATACCATTATTGCGCCAGCAGGAGTCACTGGTACTCCATCAATGAGAAAACAGATCAAGTTCGGTTTTTTTTCGGACGGCCGTGAAAACGTTTCCAGCGCGTCTGCCGTGAGATTTCCAAAGGACAGCGATTACATTTAACCTGAAATGTTATATGTAAGCCCTAAGATAATTTTTGTTGGCTTAAAACACGGAGTAAATTTAGCGTTTTGTTAATGACTGTTATTTCCTACCGCAAGTAAATGCATCATTTCCCTCGTCTCTGCCTTAATGGCCAGTCAAGGGCAAAAACAAATTTAAGCAATTTGATTGGTTGAGAAGGACTGCACGTACTGTAGCTGTGCTAATACTTACTGTACGTACTGGCAGTCGGCAGGAGATCGTACATGGTTGAGGTTCGGCGCATTACGCTGTGGACTGTACATTTTTTTGCTAAACTGTTGGAGCAGCTAAGTTTTCCTGAACATTATGCCTGGTTTATGGAGCCACAGAACCGGACCACGCTAACGTTTGCTTCGGTTTTGGAGCTGCAGACCCGAATGACGCTCATGAGCCGGAACTGTCTGTTGGAGAGGAGTTTTTTATTGCCGTTCGTCTTAAAAGTGGTAACTGGAGATGCGGTGAGTGAAGCTCAGTTCACACTACACGATTTTAGAAAAGTCGGCCAATTCTGAAAACGTGAGAGAACACACACTAGCCTATTTAAAATCGTAGGTGTAACGGGTTCGTTCTAAGAGTGTGAGGTTTCACTCGAACACATTCTAATACCAGCTACGAAATACCTTCAAATTAAAATTCTGCACTACCACAGCTGAATTTGGAGTAAACAAACAAACATGGACAACGACGTTGAATTGGTAACTTTAGTTTGCGGACTTATTTTAACCCAAAAAAGACGTAACCAAAAATCAAAGCCTTGGATTAAGAACTGGATATATCGTAAGCAAGGATTATATTTGTTGCATCGCAACATGAGGGTGAGTTTTTTTTTCATAAAAAATACTGTTTTCAATGTTTTTAGAAAATCAAATGGGAGTTATCCTTTCTCCCCAACTGACCGCGAAAGCTTAACGTAGCCTATTCCAGCTCCTTTAATTGAAACTTATTATATTGTTTAAAATTGTATTATGACTGCAGAATAAAATCAATGCGCCATTTCAACCAAAGATTGGAATGTGCTTCTCAACAGATGTACTCTGTGCAATAATTTTATAATTATCTTTCATTAAAAGATAAAAAAAAAGTCGGAGGAACACCACAGAGATTGGATGAATGAGCAAAGATGATTAAAGACAGTCAATATCCCCGATTTTAGATCAAAGCGGTCCCGATGTTCCACCAACTGGACCCGATTGGTCGTAACACACCACACACTACAGGATGATCGGTTACGATTGTTGGGAGCGACAATCTTACAACGTTCTGAGTTCTTAAGACTGATACATTGGGGTTGTAATATTACTTGGACCACTTGCTGTGATTAATACCTAATTATTGAGAGAGATTAAACCTGTGCTTTTGTTCTAATGTACTGAAAGTTAACTGTGCTCTCTGAATGTGCATTGCCCTCGGTTATTACTGATCAGAAGGGTTTATTAAACTGATACATCTTAACCTTTACCATTTTCCTGACTCATTTTAGGAAAATGTTAAAGTTGCAACTGCATTTCAGTTGCAGTTAACATCAAAGCATGTGGGTGTGGCTTAGTGTAAAACTTCACTATTTGCCATGAAACATAAACATTAAAAAACTTCCAAATGCAAGATCACAGCTGCATCACACTTCCTGTGTTTCTCTATTGAACAATCCTGAACACATTTCCATGGTCACTTGATGAAATCACCCTAGCCCCGCCCACTTTTCAAAGGCAATCACCAGTTTTTTCTCCTGTGAGTTTTACTGTTATTCTATCATATATATTTGTTTCATCATGTGAATACTGACTTAAAACGACAAGATGATGAACTCTGTGAATGCTGGCTGCTGACCAAACCGCATTGGGGTGTAGAAATGGCGAACTGCAGTTCTTCACCATGTGCATATGATAGGCTCTAAATGATACGTTGATCATCCGACTGGCGCCAAATTGGATATGTATGACCTTTGTTGACCTCTAAACACCCCAACAACATTGAAATGTATTTTGACTCCACTGCGCCAACTACATTAATACGCCAGCTATATCTCCTCGCTATATCAACGAATCTGCACCACATTTTTTGTGCGTCGTCAGGAAGTGCCGCCGAACGCATCGATGCGTACCGCCTGGTGGACGGGCGCGGAAACCGCGCAACAACTTCTGTGTTAGAACGTGGGGTAGCGTGATGGAAACGAAGCAACAGTTTCCGCGGTGCGGGCGGAGGTGCTGAAAACTGCTGAGAGTATCTGTGGTGGCTGGCGTCGGGCGGCGGTTGCTAGTACCCTGCGGTGGCAATAGGCCGGAGCGGCGCTTGGCTGCGAGGGCCCGCTCGAGGCTGCTTGCAGCTTTAATTAGGCCCGAGCAGCTAAGCGCTGCGAAGGCTATTGTATCTGTACTGTTTATTATATATTATTATATTATTAGGCCCGAGCAGCTAAGCGCTGCGAAGGCCTATTGTTTCTGTACTGTTTATTATTATTATTATTATTATTATTATTATTATTATTTTTCTTCCCACCTCTTGGGGGGCTTTTGGGGGCCTTATCATATTGGAAAACTCACCAAACTTGGCGGAGGCCTTAAGCCTTTTTAAAATTTTGATTTTTAAGGTCATCACAAAAATCCCACAAGAAATGGCTCAATAGCGCCACCTAGAAATTTTCAAAGGACCCTTTGCTATTCACTTACTTTATCCTAGAGACATGAAATTTGGTACACTTGTAGAGCTCCCAGGACGCTCAAAATTTACAATTAATGTCATAGTGCAAGTATCACAGGAAGTCAGCCATTTTGGATTGAAGGTCCAATTTTGAGGCCATTTTTGCCGTTTACAGCCTCCGTATTTGATCGAACTCCTCCTAGGGATTTCGATTGATCGGCTTCAAACTCGGTCAGTCTGTTCATAAGGCATGTCCCATCTAAAGTTATCAAAACGGTGAGTTTTTGAGTATGCTGAAGGGGGGTTAGCAGGGGTCAAAGTTCACCTACTCGCCGTAAACAAATAAACTGCTATATCTCCTACACAGAAACTCACAGAGGCACCAAAGTTTCTGTGATTGATCATCATCGGGTGTCCTACAATACCCTATGGTCAAATGATGACATCACTTTGGCCACGCCCCCTGAGAAAAGGAAGTGTAATGTTTTACTGTGAACTTTCACTATCTGACCCCTTTGACCTCATCAACATGAAACTGTGCCCAGACACAGAAGACATGTTGGTGTATTGAGGATTCAAACCCCGACCAGCTTCGATGGAGCAGGTGGGCGTGGCGGCGTGGCGAAGTGACCTGTAACGCCATCGCCATACGTTTTGCTCTCAATTCCACAGTTTCGGTCCCAGCTGCTCCAAACTCACAAGGATGGATCTTCATCCACTCCCCGACAGGAATCCATCACAATATTTGGTGGGCGTGGCCTAATTTCTCTATAGCGCCCCCTAGAAAATTTTAAATGATCAGCCCCAAGCCATGCTTTAACCTACAATTACGAAACTTTGTACACATTTGTATCATGTCAGGACTTAAAAGAAAGTCTCTTGGAGCCATGGTCTAAACCCCACAGGAAGTCGGCCATTTTGGATTAAAGTTCAGATTTTGACCCCATTTTTGCAGTTTACAGCCTTCCTATTTGATCGAACTCCCTAGGGATTTCCATTGATCGGCTTCAAACTCGGTCAGTCTGTTCATAAGGCATGTCCCATCTGAAGTTATCAAAACGGTGAGTTTTTGAGAATGCTGAAGGGGGTTAGCAGGGGTCAAAGTTCACCTACACGCCATAAAAACATAAACTGCTATATTTCCTACACAGAAACTCACAGAGGCACCAAAGTTACTGTGATTGATCATCATCGGGTGTCCTACAATACCCTATGGTCGAATGATGACATCACTTAAGCCACGCCCCCTGAGAACAGGAAGTGTAATGTTTTACTGTTAACGGTCGCTATCTCACCCCTTTGACCTCATCAACATGAAACTGTGCCCAGACACAGAAGACATGTTGGTGTATTGAGGATTCTAATCCCTACCAGCTACGATGGAGCAGGTGGGCGTGGCGGCGTGGCGAAGTGACCTGTAACGCCATCGCCATACATTTGGCTCTCAATTCCACATTTTTAGGCCCAGCTGCTCCACACTCACAAGGATGGATCCTCATCCACTCCCTGACAGGAATCCATCACAATATTTGGTGGGCGTGGCCTAATTTCTCTATAGCGCCCCCTAGAAACTTTTAAATGATCAGCCCCAAGCCATGCTTTAACCTACAATTACAAAACTTTGTACACATGTGTACCATGTCAGGACTTACAAAAAAGTCTCTTGGAGCCATGGTCTAAACCCCACAGGAAGTCGGCCATTTTAGATTGAAGTTCAGATTTTGACCCCATTTTTTGCCTTTATAAATCATTTCAGTAATTCGCCACTTGGGGTCAGTATTGCTCCACAAATGAAACAGCAGATAAACAGGATGAAGAACAATATCAATATTTCGCCAGTAGGTGTCAGTGTTCCTCCACCAATCCACGGGCGGATGAGCGTGAAAACTTTGTGAGAGCGTTGCCGTGAGATTTTCTAAAAGGATATAAATGTCTCAGATAATTTTGTTGAATTAAATCATGCAGTAAATGTAGCGTTTTCTTACTTCTTACAAACCATTTCAGTAATTCGACACTCTGAGTAAGTATTACTCCAACAATGAAATAGAGTGCTTTAGAAACACAGCTGAAGATGATGAAAATGACGAACTGTAGTACTTCGCCATGTGCATATGATCGGCTGTAAATGACACGTGGATCATCCGACTGACGCCAAATTGGATACGTATGACCTTTGTTGACCTCTAAAGAGAACAACAGCATTGAAATATATTTTGACTCCACTGCGCGTCCTACATTAATCCGCCAGCTATATTTCCTCGCTAAACCAATGAATCTGCACCACATTTTTTGCATCGTCAAGGAGCGCCTCCGAACGCATCAGTGCGTACCGCCTGGTGGACGGGCACGGAAACTGCACAACAACTTCTGTGTTAGCACGTGGACAGCGTTGATGGAATCTGAGCAACAGCTTCCGCGGTGCGGGCGGAGGAGCTGAAAACTGCGTGAGAGCTTCTGTGGTGGCTGGCGTGAGGCGGCGGTTGCTCGTACCCCGCGGTGGCAATAGGCCGGAGCGGCGCTTGGCTGCGAGGGCCGTTCGAGGCTGCTTGCAGCTTTAATTATTATTATTATTTTTCTTCCCACCTCTTTGGGGGGCTTTTTGGGGGCCTTATCATATTGGAAAACTCACCAAACTTGGCGGAGGCCTTAAGCCTGGTTAAAATTTTGATTTTTAAGGTCATCACAAAAATCCCACAAGAAATGGCTCAATAGCGCCACCTAGAAATTTTCAAAGGACCCTTTGCTATTCACTTACTTTATCCTAGAGACATGAAATTTGGTACACTTGTAGAGCTCCCAGGACGCTCAAAATTTACAATTAATGTCATAGTGCAAGTATCACAGGAAGTCGGCCATTTTGGATTGAAGGTCCAATTTTGAGGCCATTTTTGCCGTTTACAGCCTTCGTATTTGATCGAACTCCTCCTAGGGATTTCGATTGATCGGCTTCAAACTCGGTCAGTCTGTTCATAAGGCATGTCCCATCTAAAGTTATCAAAATTGTGAGTTTTTGAGTATGCTGAAGGGGGGTTAGCAGGGGTCAAAGTTCACCTACTTGCCGTAAAAAAATAAACTGCTATATCTCCTACACAGAAACTCACAGAGGCACCAAAGTTTCTATGATTGATCAACATTGGGTGTCCTACATACCCTATGGTCGAATGATGACATCACTTTGGCCACGCCCCCTGAGAAAAGGAAGTGTAATGTTTTACTGTGAACTTTCACTATCTGACCCTTTGACCTCATCAACATGAAACTGTGCCCAGACAGAAGAAATGTTGGTGTGTTGAGGATTCCAACCCCGACCAGCTTCGATGGAGCAGTGGGCGTGGCGGCGTGGCGAAGTGACCTGTAACGCCATCGCCATACGTTTTGCTCTCAATTCCACAGTTTCTGTTCCAGCTGCTCCAACCTCACAAGGATGGATCTTCATCCACTCCCTGACAGGAATCCATCACAATATTTGGTGGGCGTGGCCTAATTTCTCTATAGCGCCCCCTAGAAAACTTTAAATGATCAGCCCCAAGCCATGCTTTAAACTACAATTACGAAACGTTGTACACATGTGTACCTTGTCAGGACTTACAAAAAAGTCTCTTGGAGCCATGGTCTAAACCCCACAGGAAGTCGGCCATTTTAGATTGAAGTCATATTTTGACCCCATTTTTGCCGTTTACAGCCTCCGTATTTGATCGAACTCCTCCTAGGGATTTCGATTGATCGGCTTCAAACTCGGTCAGTCTGTTCATAAGGCATGTCCCATCTAAAGTTATCAAAACGGTGAGTTTTTGAGAATGCTGAAGGAGGGTTAGCAGGGGTCAAAGTTCACCTACTCGCCATAAAAACATAAACTGCTATATTTCCTACACAGAAACTCACAGAGGCACCAAAGTTACTGTGATTGATCATCATCGGGTGTCCTACAATACCGTATGGTCGAATGATGACATCACTTAGGTCACGCCCCCTGAGAACAGGAAGTGTAATGTTTTACTGTGAAAGGTCGCTATCTGACCCCTTTGACCTCATCAACATGAAACTGTGCCCAGACACAGAAGCCATGTTGGTGTGTTGAGGATTCTAATCCCGACAGCTACGATGGAGCAGCTGGGCGTGGCGGCGTGGCGAAGTGTCTGTAACGCCATCCCATACGTTTTGGCTCTCAATTCCACATTTTTGGGCGCAGCTGCTCCAACCTCACAAGGATGGATCTTCATCCACTCCCCGACAGGAATCCATCACAATATTTGTAGGGTGTGGCCCAATTTCTCTATAGCGCCCCCTAGAAAATTTAAAATGATCAGCCCCAAGCCATGCTTTAACCTACAATTACGAAACTTTGTACACATGTGTACCATGTCAGGACTTACAAAAAAGTCTCTGGAGCCATGGTCTAAACCCCAGAGGAAGTCGGCCATTTTAGATTGAAGTTCAGATTTTGATCCCATTTTTGGCGTTTATAAACCATTTCAGTAATTCGCCACTTGGGGTCAGTATTGCTCCACAAATGAAACAGCAGATAATCAGGATGAAGAACAATATCAGTATTTCGCCAGTAGGTGTCAGTGTTCCTCCACCGATGATAAACAGATCCACGGGCGGATGGGCATGAAAAACTTTGTGAGTGTGTTGCCATGACATTTCTAAAGGATAGAAATGTCTCAGATAATTTTTGTTGAATTAAATCATGCAGTAAATGTAGCGTTTTCTTTACTTCTTACAAACCATTTCAGTAATTCGCCACCTGAGTAAGTATTACTCCAACAATGAAATAGAGTGCTTTAGAAACACAGCTGAAAATGATGAAAAATGACGAACTGTAGTACTTCGCTATGTGCATATGATCGGCTGTAAATGTCACGTGGATCATCCGACTGACGCCAAATTGGATACGTATGACCTTTGTTGACCTCTAAAGAGAACAACAGCATTGAAATATATTTTGACTCCACTGCGCGTCCTACATTAATCCGCCAGCTATATTTCCTCGCTAAAGCAATGAATCTATACCACATTTTTTTGCATCGTCAAGGATAGCCGCCGAACGCATAGATGCGTACCGCCTGGTGGACGGGCGCGGAAACTGCGCAACAACTTCTGTCTTAGCACGTGCGCAGCTTTGATGAAAACTGAGCAACAGCTTCCGCGGTGCGGGCGGAGGAGCTGAAAAACTGCGTGAGAGCTTCTGTGGTGGCTGACGTGAGGCGGCGGTTCCTCGTACCCCGCGGTGGCAATAGGCCGGAGCGGCGCTTGGCTGCGAGGGCCGTTCGAGGCTGCTTGCAGCTTTAATTATTAGGCCCGAGCAGCTAAGCGCTGCGAAGGCCTATTGTTTCCTACTGTTTCTTATTATTAGGCCCGAGCAGCTAAGCGCTGCGAAGGCCTATTGTTTTCCTACTGTTTCTTATTATTATTATTCTCCCTCCAAATGAATTGGCTTTTTGGGGGCTTATCATATTCAAAAACTCACCAAACTTGGCGGAGGCCTTAAGCCTGTTTCAAATTTACGTATTTTAAAGTCGTCGCAAAAATTCCACAAGAAATGGCTCAATAGCGCCACCTAGAAATTTCAAAGGACCCTTTGCTATTCACTTACTTCATCGTAGAGACATGAAATTTGGTACACTTGTAGAGCTCCCCAAGATGCTCAAAATTTACAATTAATGTCATAGTGCAAGTATCACAGGAAGTCGGCCATTGTGGATTGAAGGTCCAATTTTGAGCCCATTTTTGCCGTTTACAGCCTCCGTATTTGATCGAACTCCTCCTAGGGATTTCCATTGACCGGCTTCAATCTCGGTCAGTCTGTTCATAAGGCATGTCCCATCTAAAGTTATCAAAACGGTGAGTTTTTGAGTATGCTGAAGGGGGGTTAGCAGGGGTCAAAGTTCACCTACTCGCCGTAAAAAAATAATCTGCTATATCTCCTACACAGAAACTCACAGAGGCACCAAAGTTACTGTGATTGATCATCATCGGCTGCCCTACAATACCCTATGGTCGAATGATGACATCACTTAGGCCACGCCCCCTGAGAACAGGAAGTGTCATGTTTTACTGTGAACTGTCGCTATCTGACCCCTTTGACCTCATCAACATGAAACTGTGCCCAGACACAGAAAACATGTTGGTGTATTGAGGATTCCAACCCCGACCAGCTTCGATGGAGTAGGTGGGCGTGGCGGCGTGGCGAAGTGACCTGTAACGCCATCGCCATACGTTTGGCTCTCAATTACACATTTTTGGGCCCTGCTGCTCCAATTTCACAAAGATGGATTCTCCTCCACTCCCCGACAGGAATCCATCACAATATTTGGTGGGTGTGGCCTAATTTCTCTATAGCGCCCCTAGAACACTTTAAATGATCAGCCCCAAGCCATGCTTTAACCTACAATTACGAAACTTTGTACACGTGTGTACCTTATCAGGACTTACAAAAAAGTCTCTTGGAGCCATTGTCTAAACCCCACAGGAAGTCAGCCATTTTGGATTGAAGTTTGGATTTTGACCCATTTTTGCCGTTTACAGCCTTCGTATTTGATCAAACTCCTCCTAGGGATTTCGATTGATGGGCTTCAAACTCCGTCAGTCTGTTCATAAGGCAGTCCCATCTAAAGTTATCAAAACGGTGAGTTTTTGAGTATGCTGAAGGGGGGTTAGCAGGGGTCAAAGTTCACCTACTCCCCATAAAAAATAAACTGCTATATCTCCTACACAGAAACTCACAGAGGCACCAAAGTTTCTGTGATTGATCATCATCGGGTGTCCTACAATACCCTATGGTCGAATGATGACATCACTTAGGCCACGCCCCCTGAGAACAGGAAGTGTAATGTTTTACTGAGAACGGTCGATATCTGACCCCTTTGACCTCATCAACATGAAACTGTGCCAAGGCACAGAGAACATGTTGGTGTGTTGAGGATTCCCACCCCGACCAGCTTTGATGGAGCAGATGGGCGTGGCGGCGTGGCGAAGTGACCTGTAACGCCATCGCCATACGTTTGGCTCTCAATTCCACATTTTCAGGCCCAGCTGCTCCAAACTCACAAGGATGGTCCCTCATCTACTCCCCTACAGGAATCCATCACAATATTTGGTGGGCGTGCCCTAATTTTTCTATAGCGCCCCCTAGAAAACTTTAAATGATCAGCCCCAAGCCATGCTTTAACCTACAATTACGAAACTTTGTACACATTTGTATCATGTCAGGACTTAAAAGAAAGTCTTGGAGCCATGGTCTAAACCCCACAGGAAGTCGGCCATTTTGGATTGAAGTTCAGATTTTGACCCCATTTTTGCCATTTACAGCCTTCCTATTTGATCGAACTCCTCCTAGAGATTTCGATTGATCCGCTTCAAACTCGGTCAGTCTGTTCATAAGGCATGTCCCATCTAAAGTTATCAAAACGGTGAGTTTTTGAGAATGCTGAACTGGGGTTAGCAGGGGTCAAAGTTCACCTACTCGCCGTAAAAAAATAAACTGCTATATCTCCTACACAGAAACTCACAGAGGCACCAAAGTTTCTGGGATTGATCATCATCGGGTGTCCTACAATACCCTATGGTCGAATGATGACATCACTTAGGCCACGCCCCCTGAGAAAAGGAAGTGTCATGTTTTACTCCGAACGGTCGCTATCTGACCCCTTTGACCTTATCAACATGAAACTGTGCCCAGACACAGAAGACATGTTGGTGTGTTGAGGATTCCAACCCCGACCAGCTTCGATGGAGCAGCTGGGCGTGGCGGCGTGGCGAAGTGACCTGTAACGCCATCGCCATACGTTTGGCTCTCAATTCCACATTTTTGGGCGCAGCTGCTCCAAACTCACAAGGATGGATCTTCATCCACTCCCCGACAGGAATCCATCACAATATTTGTAGGGTGTGGCCTAATTTATCTATAGCGCCCCCTAGAAAATTTTAAATGATAAGCCCCAAGCCATGCTTTAACCTACAATTACGAAACGTTGTACACGTGTGTACCATGTCAGGACTTACAAAAAAGTCTCTTGGAGCCATGGTCTAAACCCCAGAGGAAGTCGGCCATTTTAGATTGAAGTTCAGATTTTGATCCCATTTTTGGCGTTTATAAACCATTTCAGTAATTCGCCACTTGGGGTCAGTATTGCTCCACAAATGAAACAGCAGATAAACAAGATGAAGAACAATATCACTATTTCGCCAGTAGGTGTCAGTGTTCCTCCACCAATGACAAACAGATCCACGGGCGGATGGGCGTGAAAACTTTGTGAGAGCGTTGCCATGACATTTCTAAAAGGATAGAAATGTCTCAGATAATTTTTGTTGAATTAAATCATGCAGTAAATGTAGCGTTTTCTTACTTCTTACAAACCATTTCAGTAATTCGCCACTCTGAGTAAGTATTACTCCAACAATGAAATAGAGTGGATCATCCGACTGACGCCAAATTGGATACGTATGACCTTTGTTGACCTCTAAAGAGAAGAACAGCATTGAAATATATTTTGACTCCACTGCGCGTCCTACATTAATCCGCCAGCTATATTTCCTCGCTAAACCAATGAATCTGCACCACATTTTTTGCATCGTCAAGGAGCGCCTCCGAACGCATCAGTGCGTACCGCCTGGTGGACGGGCGCGGAAACTGCGCAACAACTTCTGTGTTAGCACGTGGTCAGCGTTGATGGAAACTGAGCAACAGCTTCCGTGGTGCGGGCGGAGGAGCTGAAAACTGCGTGAGAGCTTCTGTGGTGGCTGGCGTGAGGCGACGGTTGCTCGTACCCCGCGGTGGCAATAGGCCGGAGCGGCGCTTGGCTGCGAGGGCCGTTCGAGGCTGCTTGCAGCTTTAATTATTATTATTATTATTCTTCCACCCAAATGAATTGGCTTTTTGGGGGCTTTATCATATTCAAAAACTCACCAAACTTGGCGGAGGCCTTAAGCCTGTTTAAAATTTACGTATTTTAAAGTCGTCGCAAAAATTGCAACAGAAATGTCTCTACGGCGCCACCTAGAAATTGGAAAAACACCCTTTTTTACCCTCTGCTATTCACTTACTTTATCGTAGAGACATGAAATTTGGTACACTTGTAGAGCTCCCCAAGACGCTCAAAATTTATAATTAATGTCATAGTGCAAGTATCACAGGAAGTCAACCATTTTTGATTGAAGTTCCCATTTTGACCCCATTTTGCTGATTTTTGCCTTTTACAGCCTTTGTATTTGATCTATCTCCTCCTATGGATTTTGATTGATCGACGTCAAACTTGGTCAGTCTGTTCATAAGGCATGTCCCATCTAAAGTTATCTAAACGGTGAGTTTTTGAGTATGCTGAAGGGGGGTTAGCAGGGGTCAAAGTTCACCTACTCGCCATAAATAAATAAACTGCTATATCTCCTACACAGAAACTCACAGAAGCATCAAAGTTTCTGTGATTGATCATCATCTGGTGTCCTACAATACCCTATGGTCGAATGATGACATCACTTAGGCCACGCCCCCTGAGAACAGGAAGTGTAATGTTTTACTGTGAACTGTCGCTATCTGACCCCTTTGACCTCATCAACATGAAACTGTGCCCAGACACAGAAAACATGTTGGTGTATTGAGGATTCCAACCCCGACCAGCTACGATAGAGCAGGTGGGCATGGTGGCGTGGCGAAGTGACCTGTAACGCCATCGCCATACGTTGGCTCTCAATTCCACATTTTCGGGCCCAGCTGCTGCAAACTCATAAGGATGGACCCTCATCCACTCCCCAACAGGAATCCATCACAATATTTGGTGGGCGTAGCCTAATTTCTCTATAGCGCCCCCTAGAAAACTTTAAATGATCAGCCCCAAGCCATGCTTTAACCTACAAATACGAAACTTTGTACACATGTGTACCTTGTCAGGACGTACAAAAAAGTCTCTTGGAGCCATGGTCTAAACCCCACAGGAAGTCGGCCATTTTGGATTCAAGTTCGGTTTTTGACCCCATTTTTGCCGTTTACAGCCTTCATATTTGATCTATCTCCTCCTAGGGATTTTGATTGATCGGCTTCAAACTCGGTCAGTCTGTTCATAAGGCATGTCTCATCTAAAGTTATCTAAACGGTGAGTTTTGAGTATGCTGAAGGGGGGTTAGCAGGGGTCAAAGTTCACCTACTCGCCGTAAAAAAAATAACTGTTATATCTCCTACACAGAAACTCACACAGGTACCAAAATTACTGTTGTTGATCATCATCGGGTCTACTACAATACCCTATGGTCAAATGATGACATCACTTAGGCCACGCCCCCTGAGAACGGGAAGTGTCATGTTTTACTGTCAATGGTCGCTATCTGACCCCTTTGACCTCATCAACATGAAACTGTGCCCAGTCACAGAAGACATGTTGGTGTATTGAGGATTCCAACCCCGACCAGCTTCGATGGAGCAGGTGGGCGTGGCGGCGTGGCGAAGTGACCTGTAACGCCATTGCCATACGTTTGGCTCTCAATTTTATTTTTAAAGTTTTATTTTTTTAAATAATTTTGTTTTGTGGGTTAGAGTACAAACATTCATTAATTTTGGCTAGAAATAATACAAACATCGGTCAGCAAAACCTTTATTGTGTTACTCAGCTCCGCTGAGTAACACATTCTGGTCAGTGTTGATGGAGTACGACTGGCCCCTGGTGGCGCAATACTGGTACTGCTGGCGCAATACCATTATTGCGCCAGCAGGAGTCACTGGTACTCCATCAATGAGAAAACAAATCAAGTTCGGTTTTTTTCGGACGGCCGTGAAAACGTTTCCAGCGGGTCTGCCGTGAGATTTCCAAAAGGACAGCGATTACATTTAACCTGAAATGTTATATGTAAGCCCTAAGATAATTTTTGTTGGCTTAAAACACGGAGTAAATGTAGCGTTTTGTTAATGACTGTTATTTCCTACCGCAAGTAAATGCATAATTTCCCTCGTCTCTGCCTTAATGGCCAGTCAAGGGCAAAAAACAAATTTAAGCAATTTGATTGGTTGAGAAGGACTGCACGTTCTGTAGCTGTGCTAATACTTACTGTACGTACTGGCAGTCGGCAGGAGACCGTACATGGTTGAGGTTCGGCGCATTACGCTGTGGACTGTACATTATTTTGCTAAACTGTTGGAGCAGCTAAGTTTTCCTGAACATTATGCCTGGTTTATGGAGCCACAGAACCGGACCACGCTAACGTTTGCTTCGGTTTTGGAGCTGCAGACCCGAATGACGCTCATGAGCCGGAACTGTCTGTTGGAGACGAGTTTTATTGCCGTTCGTCTTAAAAGTGGTAACTGGAGATGCGGTGAGTGAAGCTCAGTTCACACTACACGATTTTAGAAAAGTTGGCCAATTCTGAAAACGTGAGAGAACACACTAGCCTATTTAAAATCGTAGGTGTAACGGGTTCGTTCTAAGAGTGTGAGGTTTCACTCGAACACATTCTAATACCAGCTACGAAATACCTTCAAATTAAAATTCTGCACTACCACAGCTGAATTTGGAGTAAACAAACAAACATGGACAATGACGTTGAATTGGTAACTTTAGTTTGCGGACTTATTTTAACCCAAAAAAGACGTAACCAAAATCAAAGCCTTGGATTAAGAACTGGAGATATCGTAAGCAAGGATTATATTTGTTGCATCGCAACATGGAGGTGAGTTTTTTTTTCATAAAAAATACTGTTTTCAATGTTTTTAGAAATCAAATGGGAGTTATCCTTTCTCCCCAACTGACCGCGAAAGCTTAACGTAGCCATACCAGCTCCTTAATTGAAACTTATTATATTGTTTAAAATTGTATTATGACTGCAGAATAAAATCAAATGCGCCATTTCAACCAAAGATTGGAATGTGCTTCTCAACCAGATGTACTCTGTGCAATAATTTTATAATTATCTTTCATTAAAAGATAAAAAAAAAGTCGGAGGAACACCACAGAGATTGGATGAATGAGCAAAGATGATTAAAGACAGTCAATCCCCGATTTTAGATCAAAGCGGTCCCGACGTTCCACCGACTGAACTCGATCAGTCGTAACACACCACACACTACAGGATGATCGGTTACGATTGTTGGGAGCGACAATCTTACAACGTTCTGAGTTCTTAAGACTGATACATTGGGGTTGTAATATTTACTTGGACCACTTGCTGTGATTAATACCTAATTATTGAGAGAGATTAAACCTGTGCTTTTGTTCTAATGTACTGAAGTTAACTGTGCTCTCTGAATGTGCATTGCCCTTGGTTTATTACTGATCAGAAGGGTTTATTAAACTGATACATCTTAACCTTTACCATTTTCCTGACTCATTTTAGAAAAATGTTAAAGTTGCACTGCATTTAGATCTCAGTTGCAGTTAACATCAAAGCATGTGGGTGTGGCTTAGTGTAAAACTTTCACTATTTGCCATGAAACATAAACATTAAAAAACTTCCAAATGCAAGATCACAGCTGCATCACACTTCCTGTGTTTCTCTATAGAACAATCCTGAACACATTTCCATGGTCACTTGATGAAATCACCCTAGCCGCCCACTTTTCAAAGGCAATCACCAGTTTTTTCTCCTGTGAGTTTTACTGTTATTCTATCATATATATGGGTTTCATCATGTGAATACTGACTTAAAACGACAAGATGATGACTCTGAATGCTGGCTGCTGACCAAACCGCATTGGGGTGTAGAAATGGCGAACTGCAGTTCTTCACCATGTGCATATAATAGGCTCTAAATGATACGTTGATCATCCGACTGGCGCCAAATTGGATATGTATGACCTTTGTTGACCTCTAAACACCCCAACAACATTGAAATGTATTTTGACTCCACTGCGCCAACTACATTAATACACCAGCTATATCTCCTCGCTATATCAACGAATCTGCACCACATTTTTTGTGCGTCGTCAGGAAGCGCCGCCGAACGCATCGATGCGTACCGCCTGGTGGACGGGCGCGGAAACCGCGCAACGACTTCTGTGTTAGAACGTGGGGAGCGTTGATGGAAACGGAGCAACAGTTTCCGCGGTGCGGGCGGAGGTGCTGAAAACTGCTGAGAGTATCTGTGGTGGCTGGCGTCGGGCGGCGGTTGCTAGTACCCTGCGGTGGCAATAGGCCGGAGCGGCGCTTGGCTGCGAGGGCCGCTCGAGGCTGCTTGCAGCTTTAATTAGGCCCGAGCAGCTAAGCGCTGCGAAGGCCTATTGTTTTCCTACTGTTTCTTATTATTATTAGGCCCGAGCAGCTAAGCGCTGCGAAGGCCTATTGTTTTCCTATTGTTTATTAGGCCCGAGCAGCTAAGCGCTGCGAAGGCCTATTGTTTTCCTATTGTTTATTATTATTATTATTATTCTTCCACCCAAATGAATTGGCTTTTTGGGGGCTTTATCATATTCAAAAACTCACCAAACTTGGCGGAGGCCTTAAGCCTGTTTAAAATTTACGTATTTTAAAGTCGTCGCAAAAATTGCAACAGAAATGTCTCTACGGCGCCACCTAGAAATTGGAAAAAACACCCTTTTTTACCCTCTGCTATTCACTTACTTTATCGTAGAGACATGAAATTTGGTACACTTGTAGAGCTCCCCAAGACGCTCAAAATTTATAATTAATGTCATAGTGCAAGTATCACAGGAAGTCAACCATTTTTGATTGAAGTTCCCATTTTGACCCCATTTTTGCCGATTTTTGCCTTTTACAGCCTTTGTATTTGATCTATCTCCTCCTATGGATTTTGATTGATCGACGTCAAACTTGGTCAGTCTGTTCATAAGGCATGTCCCATCTAAAGTTATCTAAACGGTGAGTTTTTGAGTATGCTGAAGGGGGGTTAGCAGGGGTCAAAGTTCACCTACTCGCCATAAATAAATAAACTGCTATATCTCCTACACAGAAACTCACAGAAGCATCAAAGTTTCTGTGATTGATCATCATCGGGTGTCCTACAATACCCTATGGTCGAATGATGACATCACTTAGGCCACGCCCCCTGAGAACAGGAAGTGTAATGTTTTACTGTGAACTGTCGCTATCTGACCCCTTTGACCTCATCAACATGAAACTGTGCCCAGACACAGAAAACATGTTGGTGTATTGAGGATTCCAACCCCGACCAGCTACGATAGAGCAGGTGGGCATGGTGGCGTGGCGAAGTGACCTGTAACGCCATCGCCATACGTTTGGCTCTCAATTCCACATTTTCGGGCCCAGCTGCTGCAAACTCATAAGGATGGACCCTCATCCACTCCCCAACAGGAATCCATCACAATATTTGGTGGGCGTAGCCTAATTCTCTATAGCGCCCCCTAGAAAACTTTAAATGATCAGCCCCAAGCCATGCTTTAACCTACAAATACGAAACTTTGTACACATGTGTACCTTGTCAGGACGTACAAAAAAGTCTCTTGGAGCCATGGTCTAAACCCCACAGGAAGTCGGCCATTTTGGATTCAAGTTCGTTTTTGACCCCATTTTTGCCGTTTACAGCCTTCATATTTGATCTATCTCCTCCTAGGGATTTTGATTGATCGGCTTCAAACTCGGTCAGTCTGTTCATAAGGCATGTCTCATCTAAAGTTATCTAAACGGTGAGTTTTTGAGTATGCTGAAGGGGGGTTAGCAGGGGTCAAAGTTCACCTACTCGCCGTAAAAAAATAACTGTTATATCTCCTACACAGAAACTCACACAGGTACCAAAATTACTGTTGTTGATCATCATCAGGTCTACTACAATACCATATGGTCAAATGATGACATCACTTAGGCCACGCCCCCTGAGAACAGGAAGTGTCATGTTTTACTGTCAATGGTCGCTATCTGACCCCTTTGACCTCATCAACATGAAACTGTGCCCAGTCACAGAAGACATGTTGGTGTATTGAGGATTCCAACCCCGACCAGCTTCGATGGAGCAGGTGGGCGTGGCGGCGTGGCGAAGTGACCTGTAACGCCATTGCCATACGTTTGGCTCTCAATTTTATTTTTAAAGTTTTATTTTTTTAAATAATTTTGTTTTGTGGTTAGAGTACAAACATTCATTAATTTTGGCTAGAAATAATACAAACATCGTCATTCAGCAAAACCTTTATTGTGTTACTCAGCTCCGCTGAGTAACACATTCTGGTCAGTGTTGATGGAGTACGACTGGCCCCTGGTGGCGCAATACTGGTACTGCTGGCGCAATACCATTATTGCGCCAGCAGGAGTCACTGGTACTCCATCAATGAGAAAACAAATCAAGTTCGGTTTTTTTCGGATGGCCGTGAAAACGTTTCCAGCGCGTCTGCCGTGAGATTTCCAAAAGGACAGCGATTACATTTAACCTGAAATGTTATATGTAAGCCCTAAGATAATTTTTGTTGGCTTAAAACACGGAGTAAATGTAGCGTTTTGTTAATGACTGTTATTTCCTACCGCAAGTAAATGCATAATTTCCCTCGTCTCTGCCTTAATGGCCAGTCAAGGGCAAAAACAAATTTAAGCAATTTGATTGGTTGAGAAGGACTGCACGTTCTGTAGCTGTGCTAATACTTACTGTACGTACTGGCAGTCGGCAGGAGACCGTACATGGTTGAGGTTCGGCGCATTACGCTGTGGACTGTACATTTATTTTGCTAAACTGTTGGAGCAGCTAAGTTTTCCTGAACATTATGCCTGGTTTATGGAGCCACAGAACCGGACCACGCTAACGTTTGCTTCGGTTTTGGAGCTGCAGACCCGAATGACGCTCATGAGCCGGAACTGTCTGTTGGAGACGAGTTTTATTGCCGTTCGTCTTAAAAGTGGTAACTGGAGATGCGGTGAGTGAAGCTCAGTTCACACTACACGATTTTAGAAAAGTTGGCCAATTCTGAAAACGTGAGAGAACACACACTAGCCTATTTAAAATCGTAGGTGTAACGGGTTCGTTCTAAGAGTGTGAGGTTTCACTCGAACACATTCTAATACCAGCTACGAAATACCTTCAAATTAAAATTCTGCACTACCACAGCTGAATTTGGAGTAAACAAACAAACATGGACAATGACGTTGAATTGGTAACTTTAGTTTGCGGACTTATTTTAACCCAAAAAAGACGTAACCAAAAATCAAAGCCTTGGATTAAGAACTGGAGATATCGTAAGCAAGGATTATATTTGTTGCATCGCAACATGGAGGTGAGTTTTTTTTTTTTTCATAAAAAATACTGTTTTCAATGTTTTTAGAAAATCAAATGGGAGTTATCCTTTCTCCCCAACTGACCGCGAAAGCTTAACGTAGCCTATTCCAGCTCCTTTCATTGAAACTTATTATATTGTTTAAAATTGTATTATGACTGCAGAATAAAATCAAATGCGCCATTTCAACCAAAGATTGGAATGTGCTTCTCAACCAGATGTACTCTGTGCAATAATTTTATAATTATCTTTCATTAAAAGATAAAAAAAAGTCGGAGGAACACCACAGAGATTGGATGAATGAGCAAAGATGATTAAAGACAGTCAATATCCCCGATTTTAGATCAAAGCGGTCCCGATGTTCCACCGACTGGACCCGATCGGTCGTAACACACCACACACTACAGGATGATCGGTTACGATTGTTGAGAGCGACAATCTTACAACGTTCTGAGTTCTTAAGACTGATACATTGGGGTTGTAATATTTACTTGGACCACTTGCTGTGATTAATACCTAATTATTGAGAGATTAAACCTGTGCTTTTGTTCTAATGTACTGAAAGTTAACTGTGCTCTCTGAATGTGCATTGCCCTTGGTTTGTTACTGACCAGAAGGGTTTATTAAAATGATACATCTTAACCTTTACCATTTTCCTGACTCATTTTAGGAAAATGTTAAAGTTGCACTGCATTTAGATCTCAGTTGCAGTTAACATCAAAGCATGTGGGTGTGGCTTAGTGTAAAACTTTCACTATTTGCCATGAAACATAAACATTAAAAAACTTCCAAATGCAAGATCACAGCTGCATCACACTTCCTGTGTTTCTCTATAGAACAGTCCTGAACACATTTCCATGGTCACTTGATGAAATCACCCTAGCCCGCCCACTTTCAAAGGCAATCACCAGTTTTTTCTCCTGTGAGTTTTACTGTTATTCTATCATATATATTTGTTTCATCATGTGAATACTGACTTAAAACGACAAGATGATGAACTCTGTGAATGCTGGCTGCTGACCAAACCGCATTGGGGTGTAGAAAATGGCGAACTGCAGTTCTTCACCATGTACATATGATAGGCTCTAAATGATACGTTGATCATCCGACTGGCGCCAAATTGGATATGTATGACCTTTGTTGACCTCTAAACACCCCAACAACATTGAAATGTATTTTGACTCCACTGCGCCACTACATTAATACGCCAGCTATATCTCCTCGCTATATCAACGAATCTGCACCACATTTTTTGTGCGTCGTCAGGAAGTGCCGCCGAACGCATCGATGCGTACCGCCTGGTGGACGGGCGCGGAAACCGCGCAACGACTTCTGTGTTAGAACGTGGGGAGCGTTGATGGAAACGGAGCAACAGTTTTCCGCGGTGCGGGCGGAGGTGCTGAAAACTGCTGAGAGTATCTGTGGTGGCTGGCGTCGGGCGGCGGTTGCTAGTACCCTGCGGTGGCAATAGGCCGGAGCGGCGCTTGGCTGCGAGGGCCGCTCGAACCTGCTTGCAGCTTTAATTATTATTATTATTCTTCCACCCAAATGAATTGGCTTTTTGGGGGCTTTATCATATTCAAAAACTCACCAACTTGGCGGAGGCCTTAAGCCTGTTTAAAATTTACGTATTTAAAGTCGTAGCAAAATTGCAACAGAAATGTCTCTACGGCGCCACCTAGAAATTGGAAAAACACCCTTTTTTACCCTCTGCTATTCACTTACTTTATCGTAGACACATGAAATTTGGTACACTTGTAGAACTCCCCAAGACGCTCAAAATTTACAATTAATGTCATAGTGCAAGTATCACAGGAAGTCAGCCATTTTTGATTGAAGTTCCCATTTTGACCCCATTTTTGCCGATTTTTGCCGTTTACAGCCTTTGTATTTGATCTATCTCCTCCTAGGGATTTTGATTGATCGGCTTCAAACTCGGTCAGTCTGTTCATAAGGCATGTCTCATCTAAAGTTATCTAAACGGTGAGTTTTTGAGTATGCTGAAGGGGGGTTAGCAGGGGTCAAAGTTCACCTACTCGCCATAAAAAAATAAACTGCTATATCTCTTACACAGAAACTCACAGAAGCATCAAAGTTTCTGTGATTGATCATCATCGGGTCTTCTACAATACCCTATGGTCGAATGATGACATCACTTAGGCCACGCCCCCTGAGAACAGGAAGTGTAATGTTTTACTGTGAACTGTCGCTATCTGACCCCTTTGACCTCATCAACATGAAACTGTGCCCAGACACAGAGAACATGTTGGTGTATTGAGGATTCTAACCCCGACCAGCTTCGATGGAGCAGGTGGGCGTGGTGGCGTGGCGAAGTCACCTGTAACGCCATCGCCATACGTTTGGCTCTCAATTCCACATTTTGGGCCCAGCTGCTGCAAACTCATAAGGATGGACCCTCATCCACTCCCCAACAGGAATCCATCACAATATTTGGTGGGCGTAGCCTAATTTCTTTATAGCGCCCCCTAGAAAACTTTAAATGATCAGCCCCAAGCCATGCTTTAACCTACAAATACGAAACTTTGTACACATGTGTACCTTGTCAGGACGTACAAAAAAGTCTCTTGGAGCCATGGTCTAAACCCACAGGAAGTCGCCATTTTAGATTGAAGTTCAGATTTGACCCCATTTTTGCCGTTTACAGCCTTCGTATTTGATCTATCTCCTCCTAGGGATTTCGATTGATCGGCTTCAAACTCGGTCAGTCTGTTCATAAGGCATGTCTCATCTAAAGTTATCTAAACGGTGATTTTTTGAGTATGCTGAAGGGGGGTTAGCAGGGGTCAAAGTTCACCTACTCGCCATAAAAACATAAACTGCTATATCTCCTACACAGAAACTCACAGAGGCACCAAAGTTTCTGTGATTGATCATCATCGGGTCTCCTACATTACCCTATGGTCGAATGATGACATCACTTAGGCCACGCCCCCTGAGAACAGGAAGTGTAATGTTTTACTGTGAACGTTCGCTATCCGACCCCTTTGACCTCATCAACATGAAACTGTGCCCAGACACCGAAGACATGTTGGTGTATTGAGGATTCCAACCCCGACCAGCTTTGATGGAGCAGGTGGGCATGGTGGCGTGGCGAAGTTACCTGTAACGCCATTGCCATACGTTTGGCTCTCAATACCACATTTTCGGGCTCAGCTGCTGCAAACTCACAAGGATGAATATTTATCCACTCCCCGACTGGAATCCATCACAATATTGTAGCGCCCCCTAGAAAACAGCAGCCCATAGGTTATGTTGTTATTAATTATTTAAATATACATTATTATAACTTTTTATATATATATAAGTTTATTTTGTGGGTTAAAGTACAAACATTCATTCATTTTTGCTAGAAATAATAAAAACAAAGTCATTCAGCAAAACTTATGACACAGCGAAGTAAGAACACACTGGGGTCAGTGTTGATGGAGTACTACTGGCACCTTGTGGAGAATACTGGTACTGCTAGTGCAATACCAGTATGGCGCCAGCAGGAGGCAGTGGTACTCCATCATGAGAAAACAGATCGACGCTACGTAATAACAGTCAGCCGGCGACAGCTGGAGCTGCAAAGTTTTCCTGAACATTTTGCCTGCTTTTTTGGAGCCACAGAACTGGACTACGCTCAACATTTTGCTTCGATTTTGGAGTTGCAAATACGAACCACGCTTTGGAGCAAGAAGGCTCTGTTGGACCGGAGTTGGAGAAGTTTAAATGGGCTATTTGCACCTCAGCTTACACGTTCGGAAAAAACGGCTGAAATGTTTTTCCAAGGTAACAATTAATAATGTACATCGATCCGAAACCCCAACAAGTAAGGCAAAGAAAGGTTTTAAGATGTTCGCCTCGTTATACATTCACAGATATGAAGGTGAGTTTTATTTTCTTTAAACTGCTAGCACAAGCCTGCTAGCTTTCTAGTAAAAATCTGCTATTTAATTATCTAAAGATTTCTCAGCCATTCTAACGGACACTGTTGTGCCTTATTTTCAAGCATATTACGTGTGTTTATTGTTAACGACAATAAAGCAGCGGGCAGGGGGGGCAGATTACAGTTCAGAGTTTTTGCTTGAAGTATGAAGAAACAAAAACGAGCACAGAGCTTACTCTGGTATCGGAGTTCTAGTTCAGCTGACTGTTCAGATTCAGAGTTATTACTTTTAGAAAAATATGGCCGTGTTGCTTAAGATTTCTGTGTTATTTCGTTTTATTACTTTTGCATGCTTGTTGTGAATGGCTCATTAAGACGGTGTTTAGAGCGTGTGTACGGCGTTAGCTTCAAGTGGTACTTTAACTTGTAGCAACGAATATTTACAAGCTGTCTTAATTGAGGATGGCTTGGAAATCCATGAAAACTTAAACAAAGTACATAGTATTGTTTTATTTGTGTCTTAAGTACGACTTTGTCTTTTATAGCAGTCATAGTTTCTGAAAGTGGAATAAAGAGCCGCATTCGGGTATACAGTTGTGACGTCAGCGCGGCAGGTGCAAAGAGCCCCATTGCTGTTCGTTTAAACAGTGTAACTCGCGTGCGGTGAGTAATTTATTCCTTCCTGCTGGTTCTGGAAGCCGTCATGTTTGGAACAGTTATTCTCAGGAGGAATGCTAACAATGCCTGAGGCTTGCAACGTTTTTAATGCTAACGAAGCGCTTGACTAATTCAATAAACTGAATAGTGTGTGTGATACATCCAGTTTCATACATTCAGAGTTGTTTGTTATTATGTATAGAAGATGTTTAAAATGTCGTTTGAAAGAGCTCTGAGAAAATGCTAAGTATCTTTTTACCGATCCATTGGGGTTGTAATATTTAGTTGGCAGCACTTCCTGTGATTAATACCTAATTAATGGATGGGATTCAGCCTGTGCTATTGTTCTAAAGTGCTGAAAGTTAACTGTGCTCTGTTATTTGCATTGCCCTTGTTTATTACTGAACAGTGCGGTTTATTAAATGATACATCTTAACCTTCACCATTTTCCTGACTCATTCACGATAACGTTAAAGTTGCACTGCATTTACATCTCAGTTGTAGTTAACATCAAGCATGTGGGTGTGGCTTTGTAAAACTTTCACTATTTACCATGAAAACATCAACATTAATGACTTCCAAATGCAAGATCACAGCTGCATCATCACACTTCCTCTGTCTTTCTAGAGAACAGCCCTGAACACATTTCCATGGTCACTTGATGACCTCACTGTAGCCCGCCCACAAACTCACATGTTTTTTCTGCTGTATGTTTTACTGTTTATTCTATAATTTATATGGGTTTCATCATGTGAATACTGACTAAAAACGATAACATGATGAACTCTATGAATGCTGGCTGCTGACCGAACCGCATTGGGTGTAGAAATGACGAAATGCATTACTTCGCCACGTGCATATGATCGGCTCTAAATGACACGTGGATCATCGGACTGGCGCCAAATTGAAAAACGTATGACCTTTGTTGACCTCTAAAGAGCAAAACAGCTTTGAAATGTATTTGACTCCACTGCGCCTCTACACTAATCCGCCAGCTATATTTCCTCGCTAAACCAATGAATCTATACCACATTTTTTTGCATTGTGAAGGATAGCCGCCGAACGCACAGATGCGTACCGCCTGGTGGACGGGCGCGGAAACTGCGCAACAACATCTGTCTTAGCACGTGCGCAGCGTTGATGGAAACTGAGCAACAGCTTCCGCGGTGCGGGCGGAGGCGCTGAAAACTGCGTGAGAGCTTCTGTGGTGGCTGGCGGGAGGCGGCGGTTGCTCGTACCCCCGCGGTGGACAATAGCCGGAGCGGCGCTTGGCTGCGAGGGCCGTTCGAGGCTGCTTGCAGCTTTAATTATTATTATTCTTCCACCCAAATGAATTGGCTTTTTGGGGGCTTTATCATATTCAAAAACTCACCAAACTTGCGGAGGGCCTTAAGCCTGTTTAAAATTTACGTATTTTAAAGTCGTAGCAAAAATTGCAACAGAAATGTCTCTACGGCGCCACCTAGAAATTGGAAAAACACCCTTTTTTACCCTCTGCTATTCACTTACTTTATCGTAGACACATGAAATTTTGGTACACTTGTAGAACTCCCCAAGACGCTCAAATTTACAATTAATGTCATAGTGCAAGTATCACAGAAGTAGCCATTTTTTGATTGAAGTTCCCATTTTGACCCCATTTTTTGCCGATTTTTGCCGTTTACAGCCTTTGTATTTGATCTATCTCCTCCTAGGGATTTTGATTGATCAACTTCAAACTCGGTCAGTCTGTTCATAAGGCATGTCCCATCTAAAGTTATCTAAACGGTGAGTTTTTTGAGTATGCTGAAGGGGGGTTAGCAGGGGTCAAAGTTCACCTACTCGTCATAAAAAAAATGAACTGCTATATATATCTTACACAGAAACTCACAGAAGCACCAAAGTTTCTGTGATTGATCATCATCGGGTCTTCTACAATACCCTATGGTCGAATGATGACATCACTTAGGCACGCCCCCTGAGAACAGGAAGTGTAATGTTTTACTGTGAACTGTCGCTATCTGACCCCTTTGACCTCATCAACATGAAACTGTGCCCAGACACAGAGAACATGTTGGTGTATTGAGGATTCCAACCCCGACCAGCTTCGATGGAGCAGGTGGGCGTGGTGGCGTGGCGAAGTCACCTGTAACGCCATCGCCATACGTTTGGCTCTCAATTCCACATTTTCGGGCCCAGCTGCTGCAAACTCATAAGGATGGACCCTCATCCACTCCCCAACAGGAATCCATCACAATATTTGGTGGGCGTAGCCTAATTTCTCTATAGCGCCCCCTAGAAAACTTTAAATGATCAGCCCCAAGCCATGCTTTAACCTACAAATACGAAACTTTGTACACATGTGTACCTTGTCAGGACGTACAAAAAAGTCTCTTGGAGCCATGGTCTAAACCCCACAGGAAGTCAGCCATTTTGGATTCAAGTTCGGTTTTTGACCCCATTTTTGCCGTTTACAGCCTTCATATTTGATCTATCTCCTCCTAGGGATTTCGATTGATCGGCTTCAAACTCGGTCAGTCTGTTCATAAGGCATGTCTCATCTAAAGTTATCTAAACGGTGAGTTTTTGAGTATGCTGAAGGGGGTTAGCAGGGGTCAAAGTTCACCTACTCGCCATAAAAACATAAACTGCTATATCTCCTACACAGAAACTCACAGAGGCACCAAAGTTTCTGTGATTGATCATCATCGGGTCTCCTACATTACCCTATGGTCGAATGATGACATCACTTAGGCCACGCCCCCTGAGAACAGGAAGTGTAATGTTTTACTGTGAACGTTCGCTATCCGACCCCTTTGACCTCATTAACATGAAACTGTGCCCAGACACCGAAGACATGTTGGTGTATTGAGGATTCCAACCCCGACCAGCTACGATAAAGCAGGTGGGCATGGCGGCGTGGCGAAGTTACCTGTAACGCTATCGCCATACGTTTGGCTCTCAATACCACATTTTCGGGCTCAGCTGCTGCAAACTCACAAGGATGAATATTTATCCACTCCCCGACTGGAATCCATCACAATATTTGTAGGGCGTGGCCTAATTTCTCTATAGCGCCCCCTAGAAAACAGCAGCCCATAGGTTATGTTGTTATTAATTATTTAAATATACATTATTATAACTTTTTATATATATAAGTTTATTTTGTGGGTTAAAGTACAAACATTCATTCATTTTTGCTAGAAATAATACAAACAAAGTCATTCAGCAAAACTTATGACACAGCGAAGTAAGAACACACTGGGGTCAGTGTTGATGGAGTACCACTGGCACCTTGTGGAGAAATACTGGTACTGCTAGTGCAATACCAGTATTGCGACAGCAGGAGGCAGTGGTACTCCATCAATGAGAAAACAGATCTACGGCGAACAGCCGTCAAAACGTTTCGAGCGCGTTTGCCGTGAGATTTCCAAAAGGATAGCGGTTACATTTAACCTGAAATGTTATATGTAAGCCCTCAGATAATATTTGTTGGCTTAAAACACGGAGTAAATGTAGCGTTTTGTTAATAGCTGTTATTTAATACCGCAAGTAAATGCATCAATTCCAGCCGTCTGTGCCTTACTGGTCAGTTAAGTGTAACTGTCGTGGAGCTGCTACGTCATAGCAGTCGGCCGGCGACGGCTGGAGATGCAAAGTTTTCCTGAACATTTTGCCTGCTTTTAGGAGCCACAGAACTGGACTACGCTCAACATTTTGCTTGTGTTTTGGAGTTGGAAATCCGAACCACGCTTTTGAGCAAGAAGGCTCTGTTGGACCGGAGTTGGAGCAGTTTTAATGCGCTCTTTGCACCTGAGCTTCCGCGTTCCGGAAATACGGCTCAAATGTTTTTCCAAGGTAACAATTAATAATGTACATCGATCCGAAGCCCACACAAGTAAGCCGGAGAAAAGTTTTAAGATGTTTGCCTCGTTATACATTCACAGATATGAAGGTGAGTTTTATTTTCTCTAAACTGCTAGCACAAGCCAGCTAGCTTGTGCTAGCAGGGATTATTCTCTGACATTTTCTTGTAAAAATCTGCTATTTAATTATCTAAAGATTTCTCCGCCATTCTAACGGACACTGTTTGTGCCTTATTTTCAAGCATATTACGTGTGTTTATTGTTAACGACAATAAAGCAGCGGGGAGGGGGGGGGGGGCAGATTACAGTTCAGAGTTTTTGCTTGAATTATGACGAACAAAAACGAGCCCAGAGCTTACTCTGGTATCGGAGTTCTAGTTCAGCTGACTGTTCAGATTGAGAGTTATTACTTTTAGAAAAATATGGCCGTGTTGCTTAAGATTTCTGTGTTATTTCATTTTATTACTTTTGCATGCTTGTTGTGAATGGCTCATTAAGACAGTGCTTAGAGCGGTGTGTACGGCGTTAGCTTCAAGTGGTAGCTTTAACTTGTAGCAACGAATATTTACAAGCTGTCTTAATTGAGGATGGCTTGGAAATCCATGAAAACTTAAACAAAGTACATAGTATTGTTTTATTTGTGTCTTAAGTACGACTTTGTCTTTTGTAGCAGTCATAGTTTCTGAAAGTGGAAAAAAGCCGCATTCGGGTATACAGTTGTGACGTCAGCGCGGCAGGTGCAAAGAGCCCATTGCTGTTCGTTTACTTTAAACAGTCGTAACTCGCGGTGCAGTGAGTGATTTATTCCTTCCTGCTGGTTCTGGAAGCCGTCATGTTTGGAACAGTTATTCTGAGGAGGATGCTAACCCAATGCCTGAGGCCTGCAACGTTTTTAATGCTAACGAAGCGCTTGACTAATTCAATAAACTGAATAGTGTGTTTGATACATCCAGTTTCATACATTCAGAGTTGTTTGTTATTATGTATAGAAGATGTTTAAAATGTTGTTTGAAAGAGCTCTGAGAAATGCTAAGTATCTTTTTACCGATCCATTGGGGTTGTAATATTTAGTTGCAGCACTTCCTGTGATTAATACCTAATTAATGGATGGGATTGAGCCTGTGCTATTGTTCTAAAGTGCTGAAAGTTAACTGTGCTCTCTTAATGTGCATTGCCCTTGATTAAGAATCAGTGCGGTTTATTAAACTGATACATCTTAACCTTCACCATTTTCCTGACTCATTTCACGATAACGTTAAAGTTGCACTGCATTTACATCTCAGTTGTAGTTAACATCAAGCATGTGGGTGTGGAGTGTAAAACTTTCACTATTTGCCATGAAACATCACCATTAAATGACTTCCAAATGCAAGATCACAGCTGCATGACACTTCCTCTGTCTTTCTAGAGAACAGCCCTGAACACATTTCCATGGTCACTTGATGACCTCACTGTAGCCCCGCCCACTTTTAAGAGGCAGTCACATGTTTTTTCTGCTGTATGTTTTACTGTTATTCTATAATTTATATGGGTTTCATCATGTAAATACTGACTAAAAATGATAACATGATGAACTCTATGAATGCTGCCTGCTGACCGAACAGCATTGGGGTGTAGAAATGACGAAATGCATTACTTCGCCACGTGCATATGATCGGCTCTAAATGACACGTGGATCATCGAACTGGCGCCAAATTGAAAACGTATGACCTTTGTTGACCTCTAAAGAGCAAAACAGCATTGAAATGTATTTTGACTCCACTGTGCCCCTACATTAATCCGCCAGCTGTATTTCCTCGCTAAACCAATGAATCTATACCACATTTTTTTGCATCTTGAAGGATAGCCGCCGAACGCATAGATGCGTACCGCCTGGTGGACGGGCGCGGAAACTGCGCAACAACTTCTGTCTTAGCACGTGCGCAGCGTTGATGGAAACTGAGCAACAGCTTCCGCGGTGCGGGCGGAGGCGCTGAAAACTGCGTGAGAACTTCTGTGGTGGCTGGCGTGAGGCGGCGGTTGCTCGTACCCCGCGGTGGCAATAGGCCGGAGCGGCGCTTGGCTGCGAGGGCCGTTCGAGGCTGCTTGCAGCTTTAATTATTATTATTATTCTTCCACCCAAATGAATTGGCTTTTTGGGGGCTTTATCATATTCAAAAACTCACCAACTTGGCGGAGGCC
The DNA here is from genome assembly GCF_027474105.1 of Poeciliopsis prolifica. NCBI lineage: Eukaryota > Metazoa > Chordata > Actinopteri > Cyprinodontiformes > Poeciliidae > Poeciliopsis > Poeciliopsis prolifica. Next base: position 398,197 of record NW_026562485.1, read on the forward strand.
TTAAGCCTGTTTAAAATTTACGTATTTTAAAGTCGTAGCAAAAATTGCAACAGAAATGTCTCTACGGCGCCACCTAGAAATTGGAAAAACACCCTTTTTTACCCTCTGCTATTCACTTACTTTATCGTAGACACATGAAATTTGGTACACTTGTAGAACTCCCCAAGACGCTCAAAATTTACAATTAATGTCATAGTGCAAGTATCACAGGAAGTCAGCCATTTTTGATTGAAGTTCCCATTTTGACCCCATTTTTGCCGATTTTTGCCGTTTACAGCCTTTGTATTTGATCTATCTCCTCCTAGGGATTTTGATTGATCGACTTCAAACTCGGTCAGTCTGTTCATAAGGCATGTCCCATCTAAAGTTATCTAAACGGTGAGTTTTTGAGTATGTTGAAGGGGGTCAGCAGGGGTCAAAGTTCACCTACTCGCCGTAAAAAAATAAACTGCTATATCTCCTACACAGAAACTCACAGAAGCACCAAAGTTACTGTGATTGATCATCATCGGGTCTTCTACAATACCCTATGGTCGAATGATGACATCACTTAGGCCACGCCCCCTGAGAACAGGAAGTGTAATGTTTTACTGTGAACTGTCGCTATCTGACCCCTTTGACCTCATCAACATGAAACTGTGCCCAGACACAGAGAACATGTTGGTGTATTGAGGATTCCAACCCCGACCAGCTTCGATGGAGCAGGTGGGCGTGGTGGCGTGGTGAAGTCACCTGTAACGCCATCGCCATACGTTTGGCTCTCAATTCCACATTTTCGGGCCCAGCTGCTGCAAACTCATAAGGATGGACCCTCATCCACTCCCCAACAGAAATCCATCACAATATTTGGTGGGCGTAGCCTAATTTCTCTATAGCGCCCCCTAGAAAACTTTAAATGATCAGCACCAAGCCATGCTTTAACCTACAAATATGAAACTTTGTACACATGTGTACCTTGTCAGGATGTACAAAAAAGTCTCTTGGAGCCATGGTCTAAACCCCACAGGAAGTCAGCCATTTTGGATTCAAGTTCGGTTTTTGACCCCATTTTTGCCGTTTACAGCCTTCATATTTGATCTATCTCCTCCTAGGGATTTCGATTGATCGGCTTCAAACTCGGTCAGTCTGTTCATAAGGCATGTCTCATCTAAAGTTATCTAAACGGTGAGTTTTTGAGTATGCTGAAGGGGGGTTAGCAGGGGTCAAAGTTCACCTACTCGCCATAAAAACATAAACTGCTATATCTCCTACACAGAAACTCACAGAGGCACCAAAGTTTCTGTGATTGATCATCATCGGGTCTCCTACATTACCCTATGGTCGAATGATGACATCACTTAGGCCACGCCCCTGAGAACAGGAAGTGTAATGTTTTACTGTGAACGTTCGCTATCCGACCCCTTTGACCTCATCAACATGAAACTGTGCCCAGACACCGAAGACATGTTGGTGTATTGAGGATTCCAACCCCGACCAGCTACGATAGAGCAGGTGGGCATGGCGGCGTGGCGAAGTTACCTGTAACGCCATCGCCATACGTTTGGCTCTCAATACCACATTTTCGGGCTCAGCTGCTGCAAACTCACAAGGATGAATATTTATCCACTCCCCGACTGGAATCCATCACAATATTTGTAGGGCGTGGCCTAATTTCTCTATAGCGCCCCCTAGAAAACAGCAGCCCATAGGTTATGTTGTTATTAATTATTTAAATATACATTATTATAACTTTTTATATATATATAAGTTTATTTTGTGGGTTAAAGTACAAACATTCATTCATTTTTGCTAGAAATAATACAAACAAAGTCATTCAGCAAAACATGACACAGCGAAGTAAGAACACACTGGGGTCAGTGTTGATGGAGTACTACTGGCACCTTGTGGAGAAATACTGGTACTGCTAGTGCAATACCAGTATTGCGACAGCAGGAGGCAGTGGTACTCCATCAATGAGAAAACAGATGGACGCTACGTAATAACAGTCAGCCGGCGACAGCTGGAGCTGCAAAGTTTTCCTGAACATTTTGCTTGCTTTTTGGAGCCACAGAACTGGACTACGCTCAACATTTTGCTTGGATTTTGGAGTTGCAAATACGAACCACGCTTTGGAGCAAGAAGGCTCTGTTGGACCGGAGTTGGAGAAGTTTAATGGGCTCTTTGCACCTCAGCTTACACGTTCGGGAAACACGGCTGAAATATTTTTCCACGGTAACAATTAATAATGTACATCGATCCGAAACCCCAACAAGTAAGGCAAAGAAAGGTTTTAAGATGTTCGCCTCGTTATACATTCACAGATATGAAGGTGAGTTTTATTTTCTTTAAACTGCTAGCACAAGCCTGCTAGCTTTCTAGTAAAAATCTGCTATTTAATTATCTAAAGATTTCTCAGCCATTCTAACGGACACTGTTTGTGCCTTATTTTCAAGCATATTACGTGTGTTTATTGTTAACGACAATAAAGCAGCGGGGAGGGGGAGGGGGGGCAGATTACAGTTCAGACTTTTTGCTTGAAGTATGACGAAGAAAAACGAGCCCAGAGCTTACTCTGGTATCGGAGTTCTAGTTCAGCTGACTGTTCAGATTCAGAGTTATTACTTTTAGAAAAATATGGCCGTGTTGCTTAAGATTTCTGTGTTATTTCGTTTTATTACTTTTGCATGCTTGTTGTGAATGGCTCATTAAGACAGTGTTTAGAGCGGTGTGTACGGCGTTAGCTTCAAGTGGTAGCTTTAACTTGTAGCAACGAATATTTACAAGCTGTCTTAATTGAGGATGGCTTGGAAATCCATGAAAACTTAAACAAAGTACATAGTATTGTTTTATTTGTGTCTTAAGTACGACTTTGTCTTTTATAGCAGTCATAGTTTCTGAAAGTGGAAAAAAGAGCCGCTTTCGGGTATACAGTTGTGACGTCAGCGCGGCAGGTGCAAAGAGCCCATTGCTGTTCGTTTACTTTAAACAGTCGTAACTCGCGGTGCGGTGAGTAATTTATTCCTTCCTGCTGGTTCTGGAAGCCGTCATGTTTGGAACAGTTATTCTGAGGAGGATGCTAACCCAATGCCTGAGGCCTGCAACGTTTTTAATGCTAACGAAGCGCTTTACTAATTCAATAAACTGAATAGTGTGTTTGATACATCCAGTTTCATACATTCAGAGTTGTTTGTTATTATGTATAGAAGATGTTTAAAATGTCGTTTGAAAGAGCTCTGAGAAAATGCTAAGTATCTTTTTACAGATCCATTGGGGTTGTAATATTTAGTTGCAGCACTTCCTGTGATTAATACCTAATTAATGGGTGGGATTGAGCCTGTGCTATTGTTCTAAAGTGCTGAAAGTTAACTGTGCTCTGTTATTGTGCATTGCCCTTGGTTTATTACTGAACAGTGCGGTTTATTAAACTGGTACATTTTAACCTTCACCATTTTCCTGACTCATTTCACGATAACATTAAAGTTGCACTGCATTTACATCTCAGTTGTAGTTCACATCAAGCATGTGGGTGTGGCTTAGTGTAAAACTTTCACTATTTACCATGAAACATCAACATTAAATGACTTCCAAATGCAAGATCACAGCTGCATCATCACACTTCCTCTGTCTTTCTAGAGAACAGCCCTGAACACATTTCCATGGTCACTTGATGACCTCACTGTAGCCCCGCCCACTTTTAAGAGGCAGTCACATGTTTTTTCTGCTGTATGTTTTACTGTTATTCTATAATTTATATGGGTTTCATCATGTGAATACTGACTAAAAACGATAACATGATGAACTCTATGAATGCTGGCTGCTGACCGAACAGCATTGGGGTGTAGAAATGACGAAATGCATTACTTCGCCACGTGCATATGATCGGCTCTAAATGACACGTGGATCATCGGACTGGCGCCAAATTGAAAACGTATGACCTTTGTTGACCTCTAAAGAGCAAAACAGCATTGAAATGTATTTTGACTCCACTGCGCCCCTACATTAATCCGCCAGCTGTATTTCCTCGCTAAACCAATGAATCTATACCACATTTTTTTGCATCTTGAAGGATAGCCGCCGAACGCATAGATGCGTACCGCCTGGTGGACGGGCGCGGAAACTGCGCAACAACTTCTGTCTTAGCACGTGCGCAGCGTTGATGGAAACTGAGCAACAGCTTCCGCGGTGCGGGCGGAGGCGCTGAAAACTGCGTGAGAGCTTCTGTGGTGGCTGGCGTGAGGCGGCGGTTGCTCGTACCCCGCGGTGGCAATAGGCCGGAGCGGCGCTTGGCTGCGAGGGCCGTTCGAGGCTGCTTGCAGCTTTAATTATTATTATTATTATTATTATTATTCTTCCACCCAAATGAATTGGCTTTTTGAGGGCTTTATCATATTCAAAAACTCACCAAACTTGGCGGACGCGTAAAGGGAGTATCAAAATTTTGTATTTTAAGGTCATTGCAAAAATCCCATAAGAAATGGCTCAATAGCGCCACCTAGAAATTTTCAAAGGACCCTTTGCTATTCACTTACTTTAGCCTAGAGACATGAAATTTGGTACACTTGTAGAGCTCCCCAGGACGCTCAAAATTTACAATTAATGTCATAGTGCAAGTATCACAGGAAGTCGGCCATTTTGGATTGAAGGTCCAATTTTGAGGCCATTTTGGCCGTTTACAGCCTTCGTATTTGATCGAACTCCTCCTAGGGATTTCGATTGATCGGCTTCAAATTCGGTCAGTCTGTTCATAAGGCATGTCCCATCTAAAGTTATCAAAACTGTGAGTTTTTGAGAATGCTGAAGGTGGTTTTGCAGGGGTCAAAGTTCACCTACTCGCCATAAAAACATAAACTGCTATATCTCCTACACAGAAACTCACAGAGGCACCAGAGTTACTGTGATTAATCATCATTGGCTGCCCTACAATACCCTGTGGTCGAATGATCACATCACTTAGACCACGCCCCCTAAGAACAGGAAGTGTCATGTTTTACTGAGAATGGTCGCTATCTGACCCCTTTGACCTCATCAACATGAAACTTTGCCAAGACACAGAGAACATGTTGGTGTGTTGAGGATTCCAACCCCGACCAGCTTTGATGGAGCAGGTGGGCGTGGCGGCGTGGCGAAGTGACCTGTAACGCCATCGCCATACGTTTGGCTCTCAATTCCACATTTTCAGGCCCAGCTGCTCCAAACTCACAAGGATGGACCCTCATCTACTCCCCGACAGGAATCCATCACAATATTTGGTGGGCGTGGCCTAAATTCTCTATAGCGCCCCCTAGAAAACTTTAAATGATCAGCCCCAAGCCATGCTTTAACCTACAATTACGAAACTTTGTACACATTTGTATCATGTCAGGACTTAAAAGAAAGTCTCTTGGAGCCATGGTCTAAACCCCACAGGAAGTCGGCCATTTTGGATTGAAGTTCGGATTTTGACCCATTTTTGCAGTTTGCAGCCTTCGTATTTGATCGAACTCCTCCTAGGGATTTCGATTGATCGGCTTCAAACTCAGTCAGTCTGTTCATAAAGCATGTCCCATCTAAAGTTATCAAAACGGTGAGTTTTTGAGTATGCTCAAGGGGGGTTGGCAGGGGTCAAAGTTCACCTACTCCCCATAAAAAATAAATTGCTATATCTCCTACACAGAAACTCACAAAGGCACCAAAGTTTCAGTGATTGATGATCATCGGTGTCCTACAACATCCTATGGTCGAGTGATGACATCACTTAGGCCACGCCCCCTGAGAACAGGAAGTGTCATGTTTTACTGTGAACGGTCGCTATCTGAACCTTTTGACCTCATCAACATGAAACTGTGACCAGACACCGAAGACATGTTGGTGTATTGAGGATTTCAACCCCGACCAGCTACGATGGAGCAGGTGGGCGTGGCGGCGTGGCAAAGTGACCTGTAACGCCATCGCCATACGTTTGGCTCTCAATTCCACATTTTTGGGCCCAGCTGCTCCAAACTCACAAGGATGGACCCTCATCAACTCCCCGACAGGAATCCATCACAATATTTGGTGGGCGTGGCCTAATTTCTCTATAGCGCCCCCTAGAAAACAGCAGCACATAGGTTATGTTGTTATTAATTATTTAAATATACATTATAACTTTTTAATATATATAAGTTTATTTTGTGGGTTAAAGTACAAACATTCATTCATTTTTGCTAGAAATAATACAAACAAAGTCATTCAGCAAAACTTATGACACAGCGAAGTAAGAACACACTGGGGTCAGTGTTGATGGAGTACCACTGGCACCTTGTGGCGATATACTGGTACTGCTAGTGCAATACCAGTATTGCCCCAGCAGGAGGCAGTGGTACTCCATCAATGAGAAAACAGATTGACGCTACGTAATAACAGTCAGCCGGCGACAGCTGGAGCTGCGAAGTTTTCCTGAACATTTTGCCTGCTTTTTGGAGCCACAGAACTGGACTACGCTCAACATTTTGCTTGGATTTTGGAGTTGCAAATCCGAACCACGCTTTTGAGCAAGAAGGCTCTGTTGGACCGGAGTTGGAGAACTTTAAACTGAGTAACAGCTTCCGCGGTGCGGGCGGAGGCGCTGAAAACTGCGTGAGAGCTTCTGTGGTGGCTGCGTGAGGCGGCAGTTGCTCGTACCCCGCGGTGGCAATAGGCCGGAGCGGCGCTTGGCTGCGAGGGCCGTTCGAGGCTGCTTGCAGCTTTAATTATTATTATTATTACGATTCTCCCTCCAAATGAATTGGCTTTTTGGGGGCTTTATCATATTCAAAAACTCACCAAACTTGGCGGAGGCCTTAAGCCTGTTTCAAATTTACGTATTTTAAAGTCGTCGCAAAAATTCCACAAGAAAGGCTCAATAGCGCCACCTAGAAATTTTCAAAGGACCCTTTGCTATTCACTTACTTCATCGTAGAGACATGAAATTTGGTACACTTGTAGAGCTCCCAAGATGCTCAAATTTACAATTAATGTCATAGTGCAAGTATCACAGGAAGTCAGCCATTTTGGATTGAAGGTCAAATTTTCACCCCATTTTTGCCGTTTACAGCCTTCGTATTTCATCGAACTCCTCCTAGGGATTTCGATTGATCGGCTTCAAACTCGGTCAGTCTGTTCATAAGGCATGTCCCATCTAAAGTTATCAAAACTGTGAGTTTTTGAGTATGCTGAAGGGGGGTTTGCAGGGGTCAAAGTTCACCTACTCGCCATAAAAAAATAAACTGCTATATCTCCTACACAGAAATGCACAGAGGCACCAAAGTTACTGTGATTGATCATCATCGGCTGCCCTACAATACCCTATGGTCGAATGATGACATCACTTAGGCCACGACCCCTGAGAACAGGAAGTGTAATGTTTTACTGTGGACGGTCGCTATCTGACCCCTTTGACCTCATCAACATGAAACTGTGCCCAGACACAGAAAACATGTTGGTGTATGAGGATTCCAACCCCGACCAGCTTCGATGGAGCAGGTGGGCGTGGCGGCGTGGCGAAGTGACCTGTAACGCCATCGCCATACGTTTGGCTCTCAATTCCACATTTTTGGGCCCAGCTGCTCCAATTTCACAAAGATGGACCCTCATCTACTCCCCGACAGGAATCCATCACAATATTTTGTGGTGTGGCCTAATTTCTCTATAGCGCCCCTAGAACACTTTAAATGATCAGCCCCAAGCCATGCTTTAACCTACAATTACGAAACTTTGTACACGTGTGTACCTTGTCAGGACTTACAAAAAAGTCTCTTGGAGCCATTGTCTAAACCCCACAGGAAGTCAGCCATTTTGGATTGAAGTTTGGATTTTGACCCATTTTTGCCGTTTACAGCCTTCCTATTTGATCGAACTCCTCCTAGGGATTTTGATTGATCGGCTTCAAACTCCGTCAGTCTGTTCATAAGGCATGTCCCATCTAAAGTTATCAAAACGGTGAGTTTTTGAGAATGCTGAAGGGGGGTTAGCAGGGGTCAAAGTTCACCTACTCCCCATAAAAAATAAACTGCTATATCTCCTACACAGAAACTCACAGAGGAACCAAAGTTTGAGTGATTGATCATCATCGGGTCTCCTAGAATACCCTATGGTCGAATGATGACATCACTTAGGCCACGCCCCCTGAGAACAGGAAGTGTAATGTTTTACTGTGAACATTCGCTATCTGACCCCTTTGACCTCATCAACATGAAACTGTGACCAGACACCGAAGACATGTTGGTGTATTGAGGATTCCAACCCCGACCAGCTACGATAGAGCAGGTGGTCATGGCGGCGTGGCGAAGTTACCTGTAACGCCATCGCCATACGTTTGGCTCTCAATACCACATTTTCGGGCTCAGCTGCTGCAAACTCACAAGGATGAATATTTATCCACTCCCCGACTAGAATCCATCACAATATTTGTAGGGCGTGGCCTAATTTCTCTATACCGCCCCCTAGAAAACAGCAGCCCATAGGTTATGTTGTTATTAATTATTTAAATATACATTATTATAACTTTTTATATATATATAAGTTTATTTTTTGGGTTAAAGTACAAACATTCATTCATTTTTGCTAGAAATAATACAAACAAAGTCATTCAGCAAAACTTATGACACAGCGAAGTAAGAACACACTGGGGTCAGTGTTGATGGAGTACGACTGGCACCTTGTGGCGATATACTGGTACTGCTAGTGCAATACCAGTATTGCCCCAGCAGGAGGCAGTGGTACTCCATCAATGAGAAAACAGATCGACGCTACGTAATAACAGTCAGCCGGCGACAGCTGGAGCTGCGAAGTTTTCCTGAACATTTTGCCTGCTTTTTGGAGCCACAGAACTGGACTACGCTCAACATTTTGCTTGGATTTTGGAGTTGCAAATCCGAACCACGCTTTTGAGCAAGAAGGCTCTGTTGGACCGGAGTTGGAGAAGTTTAAACTGAGCAACAGCTTCCGCGGTGCGGGCGGAGGCGCTGAAAACTGCGTGAGAGCTTCTGTGGTGGCTGGCGTGAGGCGGCGGTTGCTCGTACCCCGCGGTGGCAATAGGCCGGAGCGGCGCTTGGCTGCGAGGGCCGTTCGAGGCTGCTTGCAGCTTTAATTTTGATTTATTTTCTGATGCGGCTCAAAGATTGATGAAGGTCTAAAACAAACATCTGAATGTTACTTCTGGGGTCAGAGGTCAAGCTTTTGTTTAACATTAAAAATGATCAAACAGCCTGTTTATGGTTTATGAGCTGAAAAGTTTTATTGAACCTAATAAAACCAAAAGCTGTAAAAACATTAATTATTCTCTATTGGTAATATATATAAATTAATCAATAATAATAAACACAGATTTTTACTAATAAATAAATTTCAGCAGCCTGGTGGTCCAAAGAGCCGGTTCTGTTCGTCAGCAGATCCGGTTCTCCTGAAAGAGTTCCCGGAAATGTCTGAGGTTCTGTTGGACCTGCTGGTTCGGGTTCTGTCAGAGAGTCAAGCCCCGCCCCTCCGACAATTTCCATAATTAATGAACAATCATTCCCACGTGACGTCACCAGAGTCCTCAGGAGCAGGAATCCTGCAGCTCCGCAGACCGAGCGGGTCCTCACAGGGATCCAGAGCAGCGGACACACACTCATAGACAGAGACACACACTCATAGACAGAGACACACACTCATAGACAGAGACACACACTCATAGACAGAGACACACACTCATAGACAGAGACACACACTCATAGACAGACACACACACACACTCATAGACAGAGACACACACACACTCATAGACAGAGACACACACTCATAGACAGAGACACACACTCATAGACAGAGACACACACTCATAGACAGACACACACACACACTCATAGACAGAGACACACACTCATAGACAGAGACACACACTCATAGACAGAGACACACACTCATAGACAGACACACACACACACTCATAGACAGAGACACACACTCATAGACAGAGACACACACTCATAGACAGACACACTCATAGACAGAGACACACACACACTCATAGACAGAGACACACACACACTCATAGACAGAGACACACACACACACTCATAGACAGAGACACACACTCATAGACAGAGACACACACTCATAGACAGACACACACACACACTCATAGACAGAGACACACACTCATAGACAGAGACACACACTCATAGACAGAGACACACACTCATAGACAGAGACACACACACACTCATAGACAGAGACACACACACATAGACAGAGACACACACTCATAGACAGACACACTCATAGACAGAGACACACACACACTCATAGACAGAGACACACACACACTCATAGACAGAGACACACACTCATAGACAGAGACACACACTCATAGACAGAGACACACACACACTCATAGACAGAGACACACACACACTCATAGACAGAGACACACACTCATAGACAGAGACACACACACTCATAGACAGAGACACACACACACTCATAGACAGAGACACACACACACTCATAGACAGAGACACACACTCATAGACAGAGACACACACACACTCATAGACAGAGACACACACTCATAGACAGAGACACACACTCATAGACAGAGACACACACACACTCATAGACAGACACACACACACTCATAGACAGAGACACACACTCATAGACAGAGACACACACACACACTCATAGACAGAGACACACACTCATAGACAGAGACACACACTCATAGACAGACACACACACACTCATAGACAGAGACACACACTCATAGACAGAGACACACACTCATAGACAGAGACACACACACACTCATAGACAGAGACACACACACATAGACAGAGACACACACTCATAGACAGACACACTCATAGACAGAGACACACACACACTCATAGACAGAGACACACACACACTCATAGACAGAGACACACACTCATAGACAGAGACACACACTCATAGACAGAGACACACACACACTCATAGACAGAGACACACACACACTCATAGACAGAGACACACACTCATAGACAGAGACACACACACACTCATAGACAGAGACACACACTCATAGACAGAGACACACACACACACTCATAGACAGAGACACACACACATAGACAGAGACACACACACACATTCATAGACAGAGACACACACACACATTCATAGACAGAGACACACACACACATATAGACAGAGACACACACACATAGACAGAGACACACACACACACACAGACAGGTGTCCAGTCCTCCGCCGGCTGCCGCAGCACCAGCCGGACTCTTCCTCTCTCCGCAGGCTGATGCGGGTCTTTGCGGGTCTCTGTGCGGACCGAACGGAGCGGCTCAGTTCACAGGTATTTAACTTTCTTTTTCTCACCTGTTGGCCCATAAAGTGGATCAAACTGCAGGAACCAGTTCATTAAATCAGAACTTTATTGATAGCTCAAGTTTTTATTTTCTCAGATTTCCAGTTTTCTGATCAAAGATCAAATTTATTCAAATGAATGCCTGTTTTTTAAAACCAGTTGGTAAAAAATGATTAATCACTGCAGCTGATCGATGCTGATTGGTGAGTGATCAGAGGACAGAAATCACCTTTTATTATTTTAGTTTTATTTTGGGGGCTGGTGAATATTCATCATAGAGCTAAATATTTAGATGATATGCAAATTAATCTGAAAATAACCACAAGTAGACTACCAAAATAAAAGCTGGCTCTCAACTTATGTCTGATCACATAAGAAGTCATGTGACCCAATACGGATCATGTCTCGTATCGGATCATGTGACTCGTATCGGATCATGTGACTCGTATCGGATCATGTGGATCGTATCGGATCATGTGACTCGTATCGGATCATGTGGATCGTATCGGATCATGTGACTCGTATCGGATCATGTGGATTGTATCGGATCATGTGACTCGTATCGGATCATGTGGATCGTATCGGATCATGTGTCTCGTATCGGATCATGTGACTCGTATCGGATCATGTGACCCAATACGGATCATGTGACTCGTATCGGATCATGTGGATCGTATCGGATCATGTGACTCGTATCGGATCATGTGGATCGTATCGGATCATGTGACTCGTATCGGATCATGTGACTCGTATCGGATCATGTGGATCGTATCGGATCATGTGACTCGTATCGGATCATGTGGATCGTATCGGATCATGTGACTCGTATCGGATCATGTGGATTGTATCGGATCATGTGATTCGTATCGGATCATGTGGATCGTATCGGATCATGTGTCTCGTATCGGATCATGTGACTCGTATCGGATCATGTGACCCAATACGGATCATGTGACTCGTATCGGATCATGTGGATCGTATCGGATCATGTGACTCGTATCGGATCATGTGGATCGTATCGGATCATGTGACTCGTATCGGATCATGTGGATCGTATCGGATCATGTGACTCGTATCGGATCATGTGGATCGTATCGGATCATGTGACTCGTATCGGATCATGTGGATCGTATCGGATCATGTGACTCGTATCGGATCATGTGGATCGTATCGGATCATGTGACTCGTATCGGATCATGTGGATCGTATCGGATCATGTGTCTCGTATCGGATCATGTGACCCAATACGGATCATGTGACTCGTATCGGATCATGTGAGTCGATACACATCATGTGATGCGGGTCATGTTGTTGACTGGTTGACGTGTCCCCAGATCTCGTGTCAGGATGAACGGTCCATGCTGAACATCACCTCAGCATGACATCATCAGGCCCCACCCTTTTCTCCCTCTGTCTTGATGTTGTTGCCGCCAGTCGCCCCGGCGCCCTTTGGCCCCGCTTCCTGCTGCCTCTCTGGATCTGGACTGCCGACCCGGCGGGCCAGGTGCGAGCCTCGCACCAGCACTTCCATCCCCACTCCATCAAGCTCCCTGGTGACATTACTCTGGGGGGGCTGTTCCCCATCCATGCCCGCGGCCCCCACGGCGTGAACTGCGGCGAGCTGAAGAAGGAGAAGGGCATCCACCGTATGGAGGCCATGTTGTACGCCCTGGACCAGATCAACGGCGACCCCGAGCTGCTGCCCAACATCACACTGGGTGCCCGCATCCTGGACACCTGCTCCAGGGACACCTACGCCCTGGAGCAGTCCCTCACCTTCGTCCAGGCGCTTATCCAGAAGGACACGTCTGACATCCGCTGCTCCAACGGCGAGCCGCCCCTCATCCGCAAACCGGAGAGGGTGGTGTGTGATCGGAGCGTCGGCCAGCTCCGTGTCCATCATGGTGGCCAACATCCTGCGCCTGTTCGAGGTGAGAGACGGAGATGGGTTAGAGAGACAGGTGAGGAGCAGGTAGAGGAAACGAGACTAAAGGTGAGACAGAGTGAAGCATCAGTTTCAGTTGGAGATCAGCATCATGAAGACTTTCTACCAAAGATGTCGAATCTGATGAAGTGGATGGAATGACTTCCTCCATCAAATGAATAATAAAGATGCAATGGAGGACAGTGGAAACCTGTACAACTACTGGGACCTAGTGGAGTACAATAATACCCAGTTAAACCAGCAGAACCCAATGGACTACACTAGCATTAGTGGAACCCAGTAGGACCCAGTAACATCATAAAACCCAGTAGAAACTACTAAATAAGGGAATATTTTTTTTCATATGAAGCTCTGCAGCTCATGCTTCCTCCTCTTCCTCAGATGATGATGATGAGGTTGTTGTCATAATGAGGTCTGCTCGTTAAGAAGGTCTCTGTTAATCACTCTCGGTGTTAATGTGATTGAAGAGCTGCCCCACTTTGAGCTCGGCTGTTACACAACATTAATCTGTCTGAGTGGTTCTGGTCTCTGCTGCTCCACCATGTCGCTTCTGAACTGGGTTCTGGTTCTGGTTCTGAATTCCAGATTCCTCAGGTGAGCTATGCATCCACTGCTCCAGAGCTCAGCGACAACAACCGCTACGACTTCTTCTCCCGGGTTGTTCCGCCAGACTCGTACCAGGCCCAGGCCATGCTGGATATCGTCAAGGCTCTGGGTTGGAACTACGTCTCCACACTGGCGTCCGAGGGCAACTACGGCGAGAGCGGCGTTGAGGCCTTCATGCAGATCTCTCGAGAGGCCGGTAAGGAAGCTCCTATCTCACCCATGTCTGACCCATCTATCACCTGACTCTGTCTCTCCACCAGGTGGTGTGTGCATTGCCCAGTCGGTCAAGATCCCCCGAGAGCCAGCTGAGGGCGAGTTCGATAAGATCATCAAACGTTTGATGGAGACAAGTAATGCCAGAGGAGTCATCATCTTCGCCAACGAGGACGACATCAAGTAATCCACCAGATACTCACCTCTTCCCTGGACACCTTGTTGGTGTGGTCATGAGACTTGAGGCTGATTCTTCTTTCCCTCTGGTAGGCGTGTTCTTGAAGCGGCGAGGCAGGCTAACCTAACGGGTCACTTCCTGTTTGTTGGGTCAGACAGCTGGGGGGCCAAGAGCTCGCCAATCGCCGAGCTGGAAGACGTTGCAGAAGGCGCTGTCACCATCCTGCCCAAGCGGACCTCGATTGACGGTAGAACTGGATGCACTTGACCAAGCATTACCTGGTTCTGGAGGATTCTAGAGCAGTGTTTCTCAATTCCAGTCCTCAAAGTCCACTGTCCTGTATGTTGTAGGTGTTTCCCTTCGGCAAAACACTCTTGATTTGACTAAATGGGTGACAAGCAGCCTTCTGCAGCACTTGAGGAGGTCATGCAATCATTTGAATGAGATGTTCTGGAGCAGAGACACAACTACAACATGCAGGCAGTGAGAACTGAGGACCGGAATTGAGATCGAGAGGCTTTAGAGGGTTCTCATCTGTTGTGTTTTGTTGTACAGGCTTTGATCAGTACTTCATGTCTCGATCCCTGGAGAACAACCGCAGGAACATCTGGTTCGCCGAGTTCTGGGAGGACGACTTCAGGTGCAAATTGACCCGTCCCGGAATCAAACTGGACTCAGACAAGAAGAAGTGCACAGGTACTCATAGAGACAGATTTGTGAAGGTCTCAGGTGTTCCCTTATTATGGTGCATCTGTCTGCAGGAGGCGAGCGAATTGGTCAGGACTCGTCCTATGAGCAGGAGGGGAAGGTTCAGTTTGTGATTGATGCCGTTTATGCCGTTGCCTACGCTCTGCACAACATGCACCAAGACCTCTGTCCCAACAGCCATGGGGTCTGCAGCAGTATGGACCCGGTGGAGGGGCGCCTGCTGCTGGACTACATCAGAGCCGTCAACTTCAACGGTAAGTTCATCCTCTGGGCAGGCAAACAGAGCAGACAGATGCTCCAAGTCCCTGGCTCTCCTTCATGAATTCGTGGTTTGGATGGTTTGCGTCTCATAAGCGGATGGCATTGAAGGTCTCCACTGACTAGCCTGTCTGTTTTGGTTGTATTTACCCAGAATTCCCTGTGCTGTGGTCCCCCTCCTGGTTTTTGAGTGGTCTTCGATGCGTTCGGTGTTCACATATGAATTCAAAACTTCAACTTCAACCAAACCCAGTTTAGGTTTGTAAGATTAGAGTTTGATTTGTGCATTCAAACCCCCCCCTGATGAATCGGCAGATGAACTGGAGCTGGACTGAATAGGGTCCATTGCAACCAGCATGAACTGGTTTCATTGGACTGTATGTTTATAGGTGTTTCCCTTCTGGCAAAAATGGAAGGTAATGACCTTCATCTGAAGGAAAGTTCCCTTTTCCTTATCTGTTCTCAGACAGAAAAACTCAAACTACTTAAACTCCTCCTGTCAGACATCCAGAACATTTTTAATAAAGATGACAAGCTGCAGCAGGAAGACACGGAGCGGATCACCTGGGAGAGGCAGACTACATGTCAGCAAATAGACGATCCACCAAAGAAGAAGAACTCACTTTGACTCAACCGATTAAATATTGACAGACAATAAGAGATCTCTCATGAAAGACCCAGATGGTTATATGGTTTATTAATATAATATTGGATGAAGCCCAGGCACATGTTGGGGGTAAAGGAGAGTTGAGCCCCTGCCCCTTTTATCCTTGATGCCCCTAGTTCTCTTTTTTTCATTTTTTTTATCTGTATGTCAGGAGGCCTTCTTGTGCTCCTCAGCAATAATATTGATGTAAATATAATAATGTAGCTAAAGAGCCAGTCTAGCCCTCAGTCTAATAATGACTCTCAGTTGTTCAGGCTCCGGGTCCATGGTGAGAAGGAGGGCAGATCTGTTCCTCTAACTATCAAATTATGGGCAAGAATAATTTTTTTTTGTGAATAAAAACGTTTTCTATTTATTTTTCATAATTGTCCTGCAATATCGGAAAAACCTCCTCAACTCTGAACACAAAAATGGTTGAACTGCAGAGAAACTTCTGACTTTATCAGTGCTCCATCTCCCCCAGTGCTCCACTAACTGCCCCAGTGCTCCATCAACTGCCCCAGTGCTCCATCAACTGCCCCAGTGCTCCATCAACTGCCCAGTGCTCCATCAACTGCCCCAGTGCTCCACTAACTGCCCGGTTCTCTACAGGCATCTGGGGCCTTAGACAGAATCATGATTGGTCCCTGAATGTGTGGATGGTCCCTGAATGGCTGCTACCAGCAGCTACTGAGTTTTCTTTGGGTTGATATCTCAACCTTATAATTCTAGATCTCAACGGAGCTAACATAGAAAACTGATATAGTGAACCCTCTGAGCTTTTTGATTTCTAAATCAGTCTGCAGCCAATTTGTTCTAGAAGTTGTAGGACTTTTTAAGTAAAATATCAGCACATGTTCTTATTTCATAACCTTGACCTTCTCTCCTCTGGTCTGTTTAACAGCTTCAGGCTCAGATCAGCTCAGCAGAAACAGAAACATTATGTTGAGGAAACATGGATAAAATTTGTTTTGCATTTTCCCCAAACGATGATCCAGTATGGTCTGATAAATGTTAGATTCTTGATTGATATGGGTTGTTGTTGTTGTGTTGTTGTTCAGTGTTTTAAGATCTTGGCCTCTTTTTAACTCTGAGACCTCTGAAGGTCTCTGCACAGCCCTAATGAAGCCTTATCTGGTTCCAGTAAAACTACCATCCGTCTCTCTGTCTTCCAGGAAGTGCTGGGACCAGCGTTCTGTTCAATGAGAACGGAGACGCTCCAGGACGCTACGATATCTTCCAGTTTCAGATGACCAACCACAGCCACCCTGGCTACCACGTCATCGGCCAGTGGACCAACAACCTGAGGCTCAATGTGAGTCGGTGCCATGAAGGCCAGACCTCAGGACGTTCTGTCCCTGACCCGGTGTGTGTTTCTGCAGCTGGAGGAGATGCAGTGGTCCGGAGGAGACAAATCCGTTTCCAGAGTCCATCTGCAGCTTCCCCTGCAAACCCGGAGAGCGGAAGAAGATGGTGAAGGGAGTCCCCTGCTGCTGGCACTGCGAGGTACCTGGAGCTGCCATCCTGCTGCCACTACTAGAACATGGTTACAGGAAGTGAGGCAAAAGGAATGAAACATGTGTCCCACCTGCCTGCAGCTCTGTGACGGGTACCAGTACCAGTTGGACGAGTTCACCTGTGAAATGTGTCCAACGGACATGCGGCCTGTCCCCAACCGGACGGCCTGCTGTCCCACGCCCATCATCAAGCTGGAGTGGAACTCTCCCTGGGCCCTAGTGCCCGCCTCTCTCGCCATGCTAGGCATCCTAGCAACCAGCGCCGTGGTGGTAACCTTCATTCGCTTTAATGACACCCCTATCGTCAGGGCATCCGGAAGAGAGCTGAGCTACGTCCTGCTGACCGGTGAGCTCGCTGACCGGTCGCTCCAAGATTTCACAATTACTTTTGTGAATTTTGCAGTCAAATTGACAGATTTTCTTGTGATTCTTTAGGAAAATATTTTGAGATATTTTCACTCATGTATGACATTAAGAATGACTATAGCTGGACATCAAATCAGGTCTTCGGCAGTAGAGGAGAACAAGTAAGAAATACTGCCACCTGCAGATGGGAGTTTAGTATCATCACAACCCAATATTTTTGTGAGATTTTGAATTTGTCCTGTCGCTGTGAAAAACTGGAGACTGACTAAACCACATGGTGCTGTGTGACATCGTCAGTATGGATGACATCATTAGTCTTATGGATGACATCATTAGTCTTATGGATGACATCATTAGTCTTATGGATGACATCATTGAGAATGATGTCATCAGCAGTTGATGACCTCACCTTTCTCCATCCAGGTATCTTTCTGATTTACCTGATCACCTTCCTGATGATCGCGGAGCCAGGTGTGGTGTGTGTGCATTTCGGCGCCTCCTGCTGGGCCTCGGCATGGCTATCACCTACTCCGCCATGTTAACCAAAACCAACCGCATTTACAGGATCTTTGAACAGGGCAAGAAGTCGGTGACTCCTCCAAATTCATAAGCCCACCTCCCAGCTCGCCATCACCTTCATCCTCATTTCTGTCCAGGTAAGTGGACGCAGGTCATGTGACCCGCAGGTACCTTGTGTGATGCCTGGTGTCTCTCAGGTTCTGGGCGTGTTTTGTGTGGTTCGCTGTGGTTCCTCCTCACACCATCATTGACTACGAGGAGCTCCGCCCACCAAACCCAGACCTGGCCCGAGGCATCCTCAAGTGTGACATGTCAGACCTGTCCATCATCTGCTGCCTGAGCTACAGCATCGTTCTCATGGTAAAAAAATACTTCCCCTCAGCATGATGGTTCCACCAGCGTGCTGTACAGTGCTAAGCCATGGGCTTTTCCTTCAAAGCCAGAACAAACACCAGAACCGGACTGTAATTCTCAGTTACATCTGTGACGTCTGTTGGGACGTTACAGATGTAACGTGACGTCCCACCAAACAGAAATATTCTTACAAACAGAATATTTCTGTTTGTAAGAATCTGCATTGCATCGTCTGTTGCTAGGTAACATGTACGGTTTACGCCGTGAAGAGTCGAGGCGTTCCAGAGACATTCAACGAAGCGAAGCCCATCGCTTCACTATGTACACCACCTGCATCGTCTGGCTGGCCTTTGTCCCCATCTTCTTTGGCACCGCTCAGTCCACTGAGAAGGTAAGAACCGGACCAGGCTTCAAGTGAGTTAGTTAGATCTGGCCAGAACCAGATGTAACCCAGAGGAACTGGGAAGAACCACAGAGTTCAATCAGAGGAACCAAATCTGTTCCTTTAAACAGACTGCAGGTCTGTATTGTTCTGGTTCAGTTCTGGTTCCTGCAGCTTCTCCAGAATCTTCTGGTTAGTGTTCTCCAGAACAACAGACAGAACCGGAGTAGAGGTGAGCGGATGAGAGGAACTTGGCTCCATCCTGTCACTGCAGACAGAAACCAGGAGGAGGATGGAGTGTTTGGGTTGGCGGCGCTGGGGGAGGACAGGTCCGTTATGCGTCAGATAAACCGTGCAGATACTTTCAGGTCGGATTATACAGATTAGAACAGACAAGTAACGAGGCCCAAACGCCCCAACAAAAGAGACAAAAAGACCAAAATATCAGGGCCGGGGAAAGAGGCTTTCAGAACTGCTGAGCCGACAAAATAAAAGCTTCTCTGCAGGATTAAAGATGGAGGCTGCAGCAGAACATAACAGACTCTCCAGGATGTTTCGCAGCTGCTTGGAAAGTTTCAAAGAGAATAATTCATGAAAACATGAATGAGAGGAGTTGCAAACAACAACAGGTCACACGCCGGTTCTTCTTCTGTGGTTCTCTGATAACAGCCGGACCTCCTCCTCTCTCTCGGTTCTGGGTGCTTCATGAAGGAGGATTTAAGAGAAGCTTTTTATCTGAGAACAACAGAACCAACGGGAGCTGGGAGAGGATTACTGCTGCAGGAGCTTTTAGCTTCACACACACATTCCTAACTAATTTACTCCTGTGGACTCTAATTGACTCCCTTTAGTTTCTGTAGCCTAACTTTGACCTTTTCCCCAACCTCCTCAAGTTTATACCTAACCCTAACCTGCAAATAATCTTTTTTTCCCAGAATGTATTTATGCTTTAACATGAGGTACAAGGTGAAGGTGTTATTGTAGTCAGATAGTTAACAGTGTACCCCACAAATGATCTTTTTATATTGTGTGGCAAAATGTCCCCACAGCTACAAATGTCCTCATAATGCTGGGGGTTAGTCAAGAACCCCACAACTATGGCTAAACATCTACACGCACTCACACACACACACACACACACACACACACACACACACACACACACACACACACACACACACACACACACACACACACACACACACACACATGCTCACGATATATATAAAATATTAATGAACCAGTGGGAAGATTCAAGTTAATTGCTTGCAACATCTCGCATTGGTTTGTAATTAATTAATTGTATTTTGTCAACAAAGTAAGTAACACTTTCAATTCAAGACTCTTTTTGTTGCGAAATTATTGAATAAATTAAGATCTGATCTCAACAACAGAAATATTGTATTTTTTAATCTGTTCTTAAACCATCAGATTGGAGCAAAGTTTTTCAGGAAGCCCTGATCATTCAGATGTTAGCTGCTACATGTTTAGCATTGAGATGCTATTTGAGGCCTGAATAGCTTTGATGTTAAGGAAACTCCATTTAGCACAATGTGAACTGAAAAATAATTGTTTTCTGGTGTCCCGTCAGATCATTCAGAACCAGAAATTAACACCCAGTTGACAGAGAGAAGCAGCTTCATCGCTGCTGCTAGCAGATGTGCGTCAGCTTTACGGTTGTATCAGAAACAAGTGAATACAAAGGTTCCACAGAGAACTTTTCTCCTGGATATTTGTTGATGGTTTTCTTTGTTTCTCAAGGAGTTCTGCAGACATGAAGGTGGTTCTGTTAAGTTCGGGTCTCTGTCTCCTCAGATGTTCATCCAGACTGCCACCCTGACAGTCTCCATGTCCCTCAGTGCTTCTGTCTCTCTGGGGATGCTGTACATGCCCAAAGTTTATGTCATCATCTTCCACCCGGAGCAGAATGTCCAGAAGAGGAAGAGGAGCTTTAAGGTGAGAACCCAGGTGTTCTTCTCAGGTGGTTGTTGCTGTGGTTCCCCGTTGCTCTAACCGTCATGTTGCAATGCAGGCAGTTGTCCAGGCGGCCACACTGTCCCAGAAGACGGACAAACCGAACGGAGACACCAAGATCGAACCTGACAGAACTCAGTAGCTCCACCTGCTGGAGGCAAGGAACGTTTCAGCATTTCTAGTGATGAAGAACAAAACCTTGATTTGATGCTTGAACTCATCCTGACCCCGATAGGTGACCCCTGCCCAGAGTCACCCAATGATGAGGATGAGGATGATGAGGAGGATGATGAATCATGTTTTCTTTCCTTCTCAGGTACCAGCCAACCAGAGCAGAGCCTGATGACATCATCACCACCATTATCATGAAGATGCTGAGCTTTTATTGTGAAAACCAGACTTTAGGTCAGACAGGAAGTGGAGACATGTTGTGTTCAGGGGACAGTGTGGAGCTCAGTAATGTTGCCATGGCAACATTAAACATGGAGACATTATTCTGCCTGGTGGGGGTCTGTGACATCACTGACAACACCTGAGCACTTCCTGTCAGAATCTGACTTTTCACAATAAAAGTGTTACACTAGCTGTTTCTTAAGAAATGGGTGGACTGGAGGAGGGTTTACCTGAGGAGCTCACCTGTTGCTTCAGCCTGTCCCATGTAATAGGGTTCTGGTTCTGATCATCTCAGTGAAACAGAACCCTGGTCCACAGATTCAGAACCTTTAACTTTAATGTGAATCTCTTTGTGAATAAATCATTTAATTTCAAATGTTCTGGTTTCAGTATTTGGGTCTCGGTGAGGTGGACAGAACCTGTTCAGGTGGCTCTGGTTCTGTTGGCAGACCAGAATCAGGTTCACAGATGAAGCAGCGACTTTGAGTTCATGTTTGAGTTTTATGGTTTGTCATTTATAAAGTTATAGAGTCAAAAATTACCAGCAACAATTTGTGTTGTTTAGCCTGTCATAAGAGAAACCAATGGGAGTTTGTTGTAGTCATACTTCCACCATGACTATTATTATTCATTCGTCTATAAATGTCACATTTCCCATCTAAACATTTATGAACCATGTTAAATATTTAGCTCCATAAATATTATTTAGCCAAATAAATATTTAGCTTCAGATATATTTATCTGAGCTCATTGTTCGGTTAACTCTGAGCTACCTAAATATTTAGGTTATTAAATAAACGTTTAACTTTGACTTTCTAAGTCGCAGATTCTAAAAAACAAACTTCTGATGAATGTGGAACATTATTTTATCTGCATTTGCTGCTAACTGGGTTCAATGAAAGGATGCGGGCTGTTGTCGGTCCTCCTCACCGGCTGGTGGCGGTATGCACCACCTTGTTCACCAGCCGACTTCAAAATCAAGAAGAAGAAGGTCCAAGATGGCGGCCTCCGCAGCGTCGCGTGAACTCTTCACGGAGGGAGTTCGGGCGGTTCTTCAGACGTGGCCGGTTCTACAGGTGAGCTCCGAACCGGGTCAACTGCCGGGTTCGGAACCAGGTCTTAGGGGACGTGGGGATAATCAGTTGGTTCCACTAGAACACGTGATCAAACCATGTAGTTAATGCTAGCAGCTCCTGCTTGGGAGGTTCCGTCTCATCCAGACCGGTCCAGTTCAGCTCTACTGGACTTTAGACGGATTTGGAGCTCAAGATCCAGTTATGATCCACCTTCTGGTTCTGGTACTGCTCAGCGCTGACCCAGTGGGTTCATTATCTGTCAGTAACGGGTTCGGGCTGACATTGGACCTTTTGAAAAATGCATCACTCAAACGTTCCGGACCCATCAGAACCGAACCTTCTCCCCCGTCAGAACCACCCTGACCCATCAGAACCGCGGCCAGCGGATGATTTATATTAAAAAGTTAATATTTTCCTCCAGCTCAGTCTAGAAGTGGTCCGGTTCTGACCCGGTTCCGGATGTGTCCTCTTGTCCCTCAGATCGCAGTGGACAACGGCTTTGGAGGCGTTTACGGCCAGCAGAAAGCTGATTGGATGGTGGATGTCGTTCAGCAGTATTTCCATGACAACGGTACGTCTCCACGGTAACAGCTAAGAACGTTTTAATGTCAGAACCTCACTTCCTGTCTGACGTCACAGTTCTGTAGCCTGACGTGTGTGTGTGTGTGTGTGTGTGTGTGTGTGTGTGTGTGTGTGTGTGTGTGTCTGGGTGTGTGTGTGTGTGTGTGTGTGTGTCTGTGTCTGTGTGTGTGTGTGTGTGTGTGTGTGTGTGTGTGTGTGTGTGTGTGTGTGTGTGTGTGTGTGTGTCGGTGGAGGGCAGCTGACCTGCAGCAGTATGAGGTGGAGGATTTTCTGTCTCAGCTGATGGATCAGGAGTTTGATACGGTGGTGGAGGATGGCAGCTTACCTCAGGTACACACACACACACACACACACACACCGACACACACACACCGACACACACTCACACCGACACACACAACTATGAGCTGTGGCTCTGTCTCCTGATTGGCTGCTACCTGACCAGGTGTGTCTGCAGGTGTCGCAGCGTCTGCTGCAGCTGTTCTCCCTCTGGAGCAGGGGGCGCTGCAGCAGCTCCGGAGCACCATCCACATACTGACTCAGAGCAAAGCGCCAAGGGCAAAGGTCACGGCTCCGGCTACGCAGTCAGATGACGAGGAGAGCAACAGCGAAACGCAGGTACGCCACGGGACTGGTTGCTAGGCAACACAGCCATAAAGTTGTCCTAACAAATTTATTAGAACTTCCTGTTGGTCCATTAATAACCTGTATGTGTGTGTGTGTGTGTGTATGTGTGTGTGTGTGTGTATGTTTGTGTGTGTGTGTGTGTATGTGTGTGTGTGTGTGTGTGTATGTGTGTGTGTGTGTATGTGTGTGTGTGTGTATGTGTGTGTGTGTATGTTTGTGTGTGTGTGTGTGTATGTGTGTGTGTGTGTGTATGTGTGTGTGTGTATGTGTGTGTGTGTGTGTATGTGTGTGTGTGTATGTGTGTGTGTGTGTGTGTATGTGTGTGTGTATGTGTGTATGTGTGTGTGTGTGTATGTGTGTGTGTGTATGTGTGTGTGTGTGTGTGTATGTTTGTGTGTGTGTGTATGTGTGTGTGTGTATGTGTGTGTGTGTATGTGTGTGTGTGTATGTGTGTGTGTGTGTGTGTGTGTGTATGTGTGTGTGTGTGTGTGTGTGTATGTGTGTGTGTATGTGTGTGTGTGTGTGTGTGTATGTGTGTGTGTGTGTGTATGTGTGTGTGTGTGTGTGTGTGTGTGTTGCGCAGGGCATGGAGTGTGAGGAGTCCTGCCCGTCCCTCAGCACCATACGTCCTCCTCCTCAGGACGAAGAGGACGGCTGGACCATGGTCCGGAGGAAGAAGTGACGAGCAGAACCAGAACTTTACAAACCAGACTTGAACTGGACTCCACCGTGGAGCCGCCATTTTAAGGGCGGAGCCTCCATGAAGGCGCTGCAAAGTCCAGATGATCCGGTTCTGATGGCCTAGTTGGAAAACTGTCTTCGTTTATTTAGAACATTAAAATGGGTCAAATTAAACAGAACCAATCAATTTTAAAATATCAGTCCATTAAAATTCTTCTCATATGTTCTGGTTCTCTGGTCCAGCAGAACCAGAACCAGGTGGAAACTTTGATGATGACGGATCCGATCTGATCCAGAACCACATGCTAGCATATCAGACTGGACCCGGACTGTCTGGTTCTGTGCTGCTTTAGGTCAAATTCTGACTGGTTCTGGATGTTTCAGTTCTTTGAAGTTAAAAATATTTTGATATTTTTATTATTAATAATGCCCCTGGGATTAGCTAATGCTGGTTAGCATCCTGATTAGCATTAGCTAATGCACCTTCAGCTGCTAATCAACATTAGCTGCGATTAACAGCTAATGATGCTAATTAGCTGCTGAAGCTGTTCTGCAATATTTTCACTAAAATCATGAAGTCGTTTTTAATGGACTTGTTTAAAATAAGTGCTTTTATTCTGAAAGTTGAGGTGTGACATCATCTCTGCTCATGAATAATTAGTTAATCGCTGCTGGATGTTTGTTTGAGGTTTAACCCCTGCAGTTCGTATTCAGAGCTTAATTTAATAAAGTTTACGAAAAATCATGAAGCTCTGGGCTTTATTCCCATCAGATTATCACAGAACGGATCAGAACCAGGAAGTTTTCAGGGTTTGAAGTTAAATCTGACATGGAAATAAGGTTTCCAGCAGAACATGAGGAAGTGGAATTCTCATTTATTATTTAGGGATTAATATGTGAGACGGAGAATCTGAGATTATAATCTGGGTTTACTGGGAGCCAAATGAGGGAGAAACATGACCTGTGTTGATCAGGACTCTGCGTTTTCTGGATGTCCGATGGTAAATAAAAGTGAGAAAGGAAACTTTCCAAATACAACAGTTTTTACTATTTACATTTTATAAGCAAATACTGGAAAATTAATGACACCCTTTTCAATACTCAAAGAAAAAAATGTTTTCCCAGTTTCTTACTGGCATTAAAGCAGAAAAGTTTTCTTGAAACTGTTGAGCAGTTTTAATATTTCTGCTTTAAGGTTGGATGGTCTCCTTACCATCACCCTAATCTTCAACTGTGATACTTCATATAGGACCAGTTCATAATGAACATTTTCTGAAAAATTTTTACAAGAAAAGTCCAAATAATGGAAGAACAATAATCAGTGCATCGAGTTTATTATCCAAATTAATTTAGTTTCTATGGGAACGCAGCAACGCTTCGAGTTGTTGACCTGCAGCATTTTCCTCCTGACTGAGCTTTGATCAGTGATCGATTGGTCCTGTCTGGTCAGTTTGACTCTTAAAGGGACAGTATCACATGTTGTCCAGGAATGTAGCACCATTTTGTATAATGATCAGTAACAATGTTACCTTCTATTATATGACTTAAAATGTTCTGTCATATATCAAATATGACTTTGCTTCCTGTTTTAACACCTTGAAATTGGGTGTTGAAATCTCTTTAAGATCTGCTTTTTCTGAAGCTCCGCCTCCAGGAAGTCCTCCAACATAGCACCTCTTTAACCCTTTAATGTTTTCAGCAGCGTTGCTCTGAGCAGCAGCTCCTATAAAGAGCTCAGCAGATGTTTGCCAATTGTTGCTGGCTAGTCTGAAGGAGCTGCACCTCGAAGGCGGGGCTAGGTCCACCCAGGCATTTGTCAAACATGAATGAATCAGAACAAAACTGCAGGGAAAAACATGGCAGAGGATGTGATGCTGCTCAAACCGACAGCAGAGAAAAACATTTCTTTTATTATTATCATTATTGTTATTATTATTACTGTTTTTATTATCAAACATAATTTCACAACCAGCGATGCTGATAAGAAAAGGTTTAATTAAAGCACAGAAACATGTTAAATTACAACCAAATGAACCGATCCGCTGCAGGTTTCCCTCCAGAACCCAGAGAACCAAGCGGTTCGACACCACCAGGTCCAAACGGTTCCGATTCAGCCCCAGTAAACCCAGAACTGAGCCGGCTTTTATTCTGAAACCAGAGAACACCTGACCAGGTGAGATTCACACAAAAACAGGTAGAAAACCCCCCTGACATCATCAGTGATGTCACTGCAGGGGGCGGGGCTGTTTCAAGGCACTAAGGTCATCAGAACAGGTGAACAGGTGGAAGCTCGTTATCTACTGATCAATAATCAATAAGCAGGAAGTGACAGATCAATAAAAACAATTAAAATTAAGAAAAATGAGAGAAAAACAGATTTTAGTTGATCTGTGGAAGTTCAGCACCAGAAACTCACACAGGTTGATCGACTGACGGCCGATCAGGTGATCGCCAGAAGAATAGTCAATCGATCGGTCAATGATGAAGCAACAGATGAGCTGCTGGCTTCATAAATTAGATCGACTCAAAAAAAACTGATCAGAAATCAAAACTGAGTATGAAAGGAAGACAGGAAGTCAGGTGGAAAAACAGGAAGTGGACAGGAAGTCTACAGGAAGTGAGGTACAGCAGCACTGAAGTGATTTCTGGAGTCAGCTCTGACCGTTCACCTGTCCAGGTGATCAGCAGCTGTCAATCTGAGACCAAACATCTGGATGGTTTCACCTGGCCAGGTCAAAGGTCGTGTCTGAGCATCGACTAGCCGGACCTCAGCTCAGTTCAGACAGGTGAGGCTTCCTCAGGTGTGACTGGCAGTCAGCTTTAGAGGGAGGCGGGGCTAAACGTTCATCGGCCCCACCCACTGACCAGTCGGCCAATCAGCAGAGGCGTCTCCAACCACACGGGTCAGCGAGTCACAGTGAGACAGCTGTGTGTGCAGGTGTGTGTTATGTGTGCAGCCAGGCGTGCTGCAGGCACTGCGCCGCCGTGGCGCGGCGCTCCGGCTCCATCTCCAGCATGGTGAGCAGGAAGTCGCTGAACTGCGCCGCCTGGTCCAGCGGCCACTCGTACTTCTCCAGCAGAACCTCGAACAGACCCCACGGCTTCAGGTTGGAGATATGCCGCAACTCACCTGGACATGTACGTCGAGAGAAACAGCCAGTCAGAGAGCCATTCAGGGAGCCAATCAGAGAGCCCGGTGGGACCTGTGGGCGGGTCTCACCTCTCCTGGTGAAGTATTCCCTGGAATACCTGCCAGACAAGGCGAAGGGCAGCGGCAGCGGACCCAGCAGCTCCATGATGTGGGCGATATGATCTGCAGACAGGTCACACAACTAAACACACTGAGGAAGTACAGAACCAGAACCCAACCAGAACCCGCCTCGGTACTGCTGCTTTACCTTCGTCTCTGGTGTAATCTTCTCCTGAATGCGGCTCGAACAGGTAATCCCCGGTTGCGAGTTCGAACGCCTGGAGAAGGAAAAACAGGTCAGACCTGGTTCTGGACCCAGTTCTGGACCCGGTTCTGGACCCAGTTAATGATTTGTGCCTTTTTGGGAAGGTTAGCCAGGATTTGCCACTGAAATGTAACATCAGAACCTCTGAAATGTTTGGAACTGATCATTCCCCTAGTTTACCAGCAGGGGGAGCCTTTTTATGTGAAACCTGCAATATTCTGAGGAGTTTACAGAAATCCAACAGAAAGTTTCTGAAAGTTATTGATCGTGTGTGTGTCTGTGTGTGTGTGTGGTGTCTGTGTGTGTGTGTGTGTGCGTGCACCATGCAGGCGGTGCTCCAGATGTCTGCTGGTGGCCGTACTCCGCTCCGATCAGAACCTCCAGGGCCGGTACTGCCTGGTCTGGATGTCCTCGGTGAAGTGTTTGTGCTGCTCGGACACAGTGAGGGAGAGAAGGAGGCGTCTGATTGGTCGGAGCTGCACAGGAGGATGAGGAGAGGATGAAGATGTCTCACCACCCAGCAGGCGTTCCCAGGTCGGCGATCTTCACTCGGAGGCGGTCGGCGTTCTGCGGGTCCAGAGGGTTCAGGACGAAGTCCGACGAACTGAATCCTGCCGACAAGAGAACAACTTCACTGGGATTGGTCACAAACTCAGCCAATCACCTGCTGGTGAGTCAGCATCATTACACCGTCTGATGCCGACACCGACCAACCAAACAGGCAGAAAACGATCCAATCGATGCGATCGATCCGATCGATGTTCTGCTTCAGACTCCAAAAGACGAACAGAGAGACAACAGAAAACGTAACTTTCATTTATCAACGTTTATTTCACCAGAAAATCCTTTTGAGATTAAAAATCAACTACAAGAAAATCCTGGCCGGGATATTTTTTCACATTTCAAGAATAAACTAAATAACTTTATGAGTATAAAATATTAGAGAAAAAGTTGTACGACAATAAAATGACATAAGAACAGTCATAGTGTAATAAAAATAAAGTTACACTATAAAGTCTAAATATTACAGAAGAAAGAAACAGAATCCTCCATAAAAATGATCAAAACAATTAATTTGACAAACCGAATTAAAGCAACTTGTTCTAATTCTCTGACTTCTCTGTTAACATCAGAACTTTATTCTCAATAAAAATTCTTAATGTGGCTCCAAACGATCTGCAGGACATTAACGTCCAACAGAAAGTCTCACCGTCTCGTCCGCTGGAGCATCCCGACTGGGTGGAGAGCGCCGACTCAGAGGTCGCCGACATCACCGAGCTGGAGAGCCCTGATAGGCCGGAGGCGGGCTGGAGAAGCGTCCGGGGGCGGGGTCACTGAACCTGTCGTCCAACCAGGAGCTGCTGGACTCTGGGCTTGGCTTGTGATTGGCTGTGGAGCAGAAAGTGTTGCCGTTGACGACCACAGACCCTGAGAATGAAGAAACATTTCTGCTGTGTTTTAGTTTAACGAGAGAACATTCATGTTTCCACGCATCGCAGCAGGAAGGAGGAGAGTCGCCAACAAGACAACGCAACAATTCACTGGAGATTCAGGGAACTGACAAAATCTGATAGATCTGCTAGTAAAAACGTTCACAGATCTTCTCCGTCCGTCTTCATACTCTGGATCAAAGGGTGAACAAACACCTAGCGCTAATGCTAAGCTAGCCACCCTTAAACACACCCAGACAAACCAAGTAACCCAAGACGTTCCCTACAGGTCAGAGTACTCAGTCTGGCTGGAGGCGATTTCTTCCTCACTGTTGGCTCAGTATGACGGATTGACTGACTTCAACTGAATGCATCATGTGACCAAAATGTTTCCTTTGAGGTGAAAAATGGGACCTGGAACCATCAGCTGACCTGGACAACTCCTGGTTTAAACACCTTTAAACAGCTTGCTAGAATGAATGAATGAATGAATGAATGAATGAATGAATGAATGAATTCATTGAATCAACAATCAGAATAAAATAAACCATAAAGTCCAACAGGCCGGTTTTACTCACAGGTCGGGTCGGCATCGTCAGGCTGCTGTAGACCTTCCTCCTCATCCATCCTCTGGAAACACAGAGAAGCGCTCATGTTCATCTGACTGGCTGTGCTGCATCACCGACGCCGCGGGCCAGTCAGAAACTGGCCCGCGGGCGGTTCATACAGGTGTACTGTTGCACACCTGTATGAACAGGTACAAACAGGTGTACCTGTATATCCATGAGCCTTTCGTCCAGGAGCTTCTGTTGACGCTTTGCCTTCCTTTTCAACTTTTTCTTCTTGTTTTTTGACAACTTCCCCATCTGCGCGCACACACACACACACACACACACACACACACACACACACACACACACACACACACAGAGGTTAGGGCAGGCAGGAGCAAGTCTAGTTTATCTGAAACTGTCGATAACTTTCTGCCTCAGGAAGAGGGCGTGGTCATGGGGGCGGAGCTAAGCAGGTCATGTGATACCTGGGACTTAAGGTGACATTTCTAAGTATGTAATTTTTCTGACAGCCACTAGGTGATGCTATAACAGCTGCCTGCCTGATGTCACTGTGGCCACGCCCACTTTAACAAAAATTGTTTTTACAAACATCCACCAAAACCCCAACTGGAATCGAAATCACGAAACCTTTATGTCCACTAAAATGTATTGATTTATCAACATGAGATAACCAATCAGAACACAGCAGAGGTCACACCTGGGCACTCACCTCTTCATCCCTGGGAGCCGTGCTAACTAGAGACACACAGATGGAAGGAAATCATCAGGGAGGAAAGACAGAAACAGAAAGAAGAAAAGGTTCAGTTAGAAGAAGCAGGTGAAGGAAAGACAGGAAACCACAGGAAGCCAGATCAACCACAACCCGCAGGTCCGACTTACTGGTCCCAGTAATTATGCTGACAGGCAGGCTGGGAGAAGTTCTGAACTCTAAAATACATCTGCAGCACCTTCTGACCAATCAGCTGGTGGCCCTCACCTGATGACCCTGAAGGGGGCGGGGCTCCAGCTCTCTGCCAGATGGTGGCCTCAGCCGCCAATCTTCTGACGTAGACGTCCTCAACAACCAGGAGGATGTTCTCCGGCTTGATGTCTGTGTGAATAATTTTACACTTGGTGTGAAGGTAGTCGAGTCCCTGCAGCACCTGCAGACACAACCGAGTTTGGTCAGAACCACCGAGTGGCTGCAGGTCAATCAGCCGGAGTACGATGTAGTCAAGGTGCCCTAATCACCATGTCGGAGTTAAGGCCTCCACATACCAGGGCCTACAAGGAGGTCCTGCGTACTTGAGGCGAACACAAAGCTACTAAAGGGAGCTTAGAACTCAACAAACGCTCTAGTATCCATTTGGATTGTGGGAATTCAAGGATTATTCATGAGAAATGTAAGCAGTAGATGCCCTAGAAAATGAAATCTGAGCCATTTGCAGACGGAGTGTGCAGAGTTTGAATAGTAGAATGTGGCAGCCTTTTGGGTGGATGTTACCAACAGAGTTAACCATGGAAGTATCCTTAGAAAGCATATGGTTCTAAAAATATAACCGATAACCGTATAACCATATTGGCTTTGTCCTAGTTAAGGCAGAACCATGAAGAATTGACCCTTTGAAACAAGTCAATAAAGTAAAACCCAAGAACACTTTGCTAAACGTTCGTGGCGGTGGTACCTGTCGGATGATAGTCTTGACACAGACCAGAGGAATTCCCATATAGTTTGATTTAATGATCCATTTTAATAACTGATGACCTAGAACCTCCAGAACCATACAGACATCTGAGAGAGGCTGAGGAAACTACTGAGACAGGTGGACAACAGGTGGACAACAAGTGGACGCAGTCTGGGACCGAAGGACAGCTCATGGTCAAGGATACGAACTCCATTGATTCCAGAGATCTTGAAGTCATCAATGAGTTGGACGATGGTTTCTCTGTACGAGTCAGATGGGTCGCTGTCCCTCACCTGGAGAGAGACAGGTTAGCTGAGCACGTCAGTAGCCGCTGGTGGTAGAGATCAGGACAGCGATACTCACACATCGCAGCAGTTTGATTTCATCCAAAGCCGTCTCGTGTAATGAGGAGCGCTCTTCACCACCTTCATGGCCACAAAGCGCTTCTTCCTGAAGAAGACATACCTTGAAAGTCTGAAAGAAGTCCATCTGAGAAAACATGTTTTTCAAACACAAGTCTCTACTGACTGTAGGTCCCAGCAGAGCCACACTGTGGAAAAGTGTCCCCAGCCCAGTTTCCTGACCACATGGTAGCGGCCGTTGAACAGGTCTCCGATCTTTACAGGGTAGTACCCACCTGGAGAATCAGAGACCACAAAGTGAGACTTGTCTCCAGGTACAGGGCAATCCACAAATACCTGATAGTGACAACATCAACAACACTGACTGACTAAGTGTGTTAGCAATGACTAACCTACTGAATGCTCTCAGTCACCTCTCAACCCATTCCTCTAAATGGTTTGGTTAGATGGACAGATACATGGATGGCCCTGGTGGTTCCAAACTTCTTCTATTTCCAAATTATGGAGACCACTGTGCTTTTCAAAGCATTCATTGTTGCCAAAATGTTTTTTTGTCCTGCATCCATCATCCTTTTCTGGAATTTGTTCCTTGAACTAATCCAATCCTTGTGGTCTGCAGACCTTTACTTTGACTTCGCTTCTTGCCTTCTGCCCGTAGACTATCACCTTTATGGACACATGACTTCCATTTTTAAATTATGCTCAGTGGAGGGCACCCATTTACCTTGGGTGCCCTCCAATCAAAGTGTCTAATGATTGAGACCAGGGATGGGCAACTCAAGTCCTCAAGGGCTAGTGTCCTACAACTTTTACATGTGTCCCTGTCTAACAATCAAAACTTTAACCAAACTAAATGATAACATTTACATGTAGCATGTTGAATCACCTCCTTAGTATGCAGTCAACTTTTCCAGAGTCCTGCTAACGACCTGATCATTTGGCTCTGGTGTGGTCCTCAAGCTCTAGAGTTGCCCACTCCTGGTCTAGAAGATACGGGACTGGCTTGTTTTATCTCAAGCTATCTTAGTAGCATTTTCATACCCAGAGATTTCAACCATCTCTCTCTCCTCCGTACTACCAACGTTTTGGGAATCCATGAAGGTCTCTGCAAAAGCTGCTTGAGGCAGGATTGTAATCTACTCTTGGTACTCTATTGGCAACCTGTCCAAGGTGGAACCTGCCAGGAAGTGATTCCCCCACAGGGTAAAGAACAGTTAAAAGAACAAGAACATGTTCTGTTTGTGTTGTTTGAATGGATGAAGTCGGTTAAAAGGGACAGTGTACGTCTGACTGGCTGCTAGCTTTAAAATTCCAACAAGCTGTCAGTGATGTGACATCTATCTACTACAAGTCAGGGAAGTATAACTGATAACTTCTCACAGATTTAAACAAACCCTTCAGAGAGGGACATGGCTCCACTGTCCTTCAACCTGTGAGGCAAAAATGTTTGCAGCATCTTGAAGTTGATGTCATGTAGCCATTTTGTGTATAGGTGAGAAGATGGTCACGTGTCAGAGGTAAACCTGAGGGTTTAGTCAACTCACCTTTACAATAATCTGAAGGGTCTTCCTGCTCTTCATCATCAGACCCAAGCAACTGGGCTGGGAGGAGTTAACTCTACAGGAGGCGGGCTCTGATGTGGCGGGGGCATAGCCAGATGAGATGGGGCAGATGATGTCGTGGCAGGAAAGCTGAATGGAGAATCCAGAGAGCACAGGAGAGAGGAGGAGGAGCACAGAGGCTGGGAGGAGGCACTGGAAGTAAAGGTCATCGAGGTCAGGAGGAAGGGGTCGGAGTGGGTGGGGCTTAGCATACTAGTCGGAGGAGCTTTCACAGGGTTTTGTGCAAATACTGCAGAAGTCTCAGAGGTAACGCCTTGAGGTGAGGTTGGAGGTGGTTGGAAGAACTCAGTAAAACCATGTGCTGAGGCATTCTGGGTAACGTTAACATCTGGTGGGTGACTTGCCGAGACTTTGGCCAAAGCTTTCTAATGCAGAAGAAGATGATTGGCTGGGACTGGGAGTTGTTGAGAGTAACTTCAGGGGCCATTATAGTTTCTACAGGTTCTGGAGTGAAATTGCTCTCTGGTTATGCTCTGGGGATGCAGTGCCTGGATTATCTGCTGGGCGCTCTGAGGAGGAAGTGGTTGAGTAATCCGGTTTGGACTGTGGGAACTTGCTGACTGTGCTGAATGCTGGGGACTCTGGGGACCAGGTGACTGGGTGGTCTGGTGAGGGCTCTGGGAACGCGGTAAATGGTGAAGACACTGGGAACGCTTTGACTGGGTGTTGAGGTTCAGGGGTCCAGGTGAATGATGGGGACTCTGGGGAAAAGGTGACTGTGTGTTCTGGTGGGGACTTTCAGGATGTGGTGACTGGACTCTTGATGGGGACTCTGGGGATGGGGTGATTGGTTATGTGGTGGGGGCTCTGGGGAACAGGTGACTGGGTGATCTGGTTTGGAATCCGGGACATCAGCGCCTGGGGACCTTGAAGGCAAGGTGTCTGGATGGATCTCTCGGGGGAAAATGTGCCAGGCTCTGGAGCCTCTGGACCTTCCTCATCGGTGCCGTTTGTAGGACCTTTTGGGGGGAGCTGGTCTTTTTGAGTGTCATTCTGTAATGGCATTTGGAGGGGAGTACCATCAGTCTTTAGAAAATCACTGCCCTCTTCAGGCCTGAAAAGGGAATTAAGGGTGGAAAACAATTTCAGAATGCAACATTTGGAAAGGAAAATACAAATTTGATCCAGTTTATTCACAATAAAACAATGATACAATAAAAACGACTTTCAGTTTTAATCCAATTAGTCGTCTTTGTGTTTGGATTTATGTAGAAGATTTCTATACGAATCCAATTCAACCTCAAGGATTGATGCAGCTGCGCCGCGGGATCATATCCCAGTCTCCTACATCTCTCTGCCCGGCCGTCTGACGATATGATACCTGGAGGTTTCAACCACACGTCTCACCTCTGTTGTATCAATAAACTGGATACACATACAACTCCTTTGCAAGATCTGCTTTAGGCAGGATCGTAATCTGGTCTTTGCTCTACCTTAAAACCCTTTCTTTAGGGTTCTGCCAATAAAGAAAGAGCAGTGGCGATGTTCTCTCTGCTAACTGTAGAAGATCATGCTACTGGAAGCTGCTAACCGCCACACTGAGCGCGCTCATTCCGGTCCGTCACGGGAATGTCTGGGATGATGTGCAGGGACGCAGTACCCGGTCCTGACGGTGTCCATGAGCTCTGACTGATCAGTGTAAACTAAAAACAGATGGTGATGATGTCACGGCGTCTGCAGCTCGTGTGTCGGCCCCAGTGAGCGCGCTCAGGCTATTTCGGTGCTGCTGATGCCACGCTTGGACATGTCACATGGAGCTGCTGCACGCCGGCTCAGGATCCAACTTCTATTTGTGGTTCAATGAGCCTGCGGGTCAGCGGACCTGCGTCTGTCAGTGTGTGGTTCCGGTGAGCTGACCCGGTTCTGTCGGACTGACACCAGGAAAGAAATGATTCAGACCCAGAGCATGGCGGGCTTCGACTGCGGATCCACCTTCAGTCGCTCTGATCTGCAGACTCCTCCCCCTGATAAGCCCTCCCTCTGCAGCTACATCACTTCCTGCTGAGCCACGCCCCTCAGTGTTGATGTTTGTGTATCTGGGTTCCTACCGGTCAGCTCGGACTCTCCGGTGTTTCTTGCCTCGCCGCCGTTTCTTGCCTGTGGGGGCGGAGCTTCCGACAGCCCTGAGAAAAACAACAAACAGTCAGAGTCCATCTCACATCACCAGAACCAGAACCGGAACCGGGTGACGTCAGGTTCTGGATAGAACTTAACGGTCCAATGGCAGACTCAAACATTTCATCAGATAAGATGAAGGGATCAAACCACCGAGTGACTCCGTCATGGCCGTGACGTCACAGTTTATCCAGAAACACGGAGCGCAGCTTGGGTCCAAAACGAAGATACATTCAGGATCGGGTCCAACAGAACATTCCTTCATCATTTCTTACAGGAAGCTGTTACATTATTTGGACCTCCACATTCTGCTGAGCAGAACCTGCCCTGGTTCTGACCAGCAAGAACCTGGCCTGGTTCTGACCAGCAAGAACCTGCCCTGGTTCTGACCAGCAAGAACCTGCCTGGTTCTGACCAGCAAGAACCTGGCCTGGTTCTGATCATGAAGGACCTCAGAGAAGCAGCTCGGAACCAGAACATTTTGAAATCCAGAATCTGAGCATCTCTGGACCACCTGATCCGAACCGACAGAAATAAAGTAAAACTGTTTTTAATGGAGTTCCGGAACCAGCTGGACCCGGAACCGTCCCGGGCACAGCAGAATCGGGTCAGGCCTCCTTTACCTATCAGCATGTCCGGTTCCGGTCTTCCAGCCGAGCCGGCTCCCAGACAGAACCTGTCCGAGCAGCAGCAGAACCTGGGTCTGAAACGCGGAGCGGGTCCGGACGGGACCGGACCGCGGCCTGGCGGTCAGCAGACGGTTCGGCTCCGTTAGCTCCGTTAGCTCTCCTGCTGGTTCCGGATCTGACTTCGGGTGTCTGGACCGGCTGGATCCCGGTTCTGTTTCGGCTTTGGGACCGGGTCCGCTCCGTTAAACAGACTGTGCAGCACGTGCCGGTTCGGTTTCTGCCCTGAACGAACCCAACAGCTGCTCCGTTTGACACCGGACACCCGGCTCTGCGCATGCGCACTGACCTGACAGGCTGAACCGAGCAGGGCCGGATGTGGAGGATGTGGACCGAGGGTCAGTCTGTCCTGACAGGAAGTGAGATCAGAGAAAACAGGAAGGCTGTCTGGAAATCTCCTCAAAGTTCCCAGTGACGTCACCTTCCTGTTGTGGAAATATGATCCATAAAGGTTTCATCCCATCCAGAACCAAGAACCCGAAAGGATGATTCTTCATCCAGATATTTCCCAACCCAAAGCAGATGGAGCCGGTTCTGTCACTTCCATGAAAACGGAGCTGGTGTTTATTGGTTCCGAAGGGACAATCCAAACCAAAGAGAACCTGAAACTAGTTCTGAGATTCAGAGCGCCATTTGTAAATTACAGTCAAATATTAACAGCAACAATTTGGATTATTTAAACTGTAAAAGAGAAAAAAATGTGAGATCAACTTATATTTTCATCACGTTATTCATTCATGAATAAATGAATGAATTAATAAACATACTAAATATGTAACTTAAACATATAATTAGCAAGTTAAATATATATTTTAAAACTAAGTGTTTAATTCAAAGGTAAATATTTAGTTTCTAAACTAGATACTTAGTTATTTACCTTACTAATTAAGCTACACATGTAAAATATGAAGTGGACTGGGCCCGGGGCCCCCGACAGCGTGAGCAAGAACCGGCTCTGGTAGCGGAACGAATAAAAGAAAAACAATTTATTAAAATTAGAACTTTATTTTTATGATACAAACTGGTTGACCTGTGGCCCTTCACAATAAAAGCACATTTGTCATCTGAGATAGACTCATCTTCATCGTGGTCTTCCTCACAGATATTTACAGGCACATTTACACAGAGCTACCCCCTCCCTTTCCCCTCCCCCAAATGACTGTATTCAGTAGAAAACAGCTCCACCAATCAGAGCTCAGCTTCAGTCTGCACACTCATTACGTCACTAGTGGAAACGAACGTAAACATCGAAAGATATGAAAAAGAAGAAAGCACCATCATCATTATCATCATCATCATGCAGAAGCTACTGTGAGTAAAGAACTACAACTACGGGTCAAACACAGGCCCAAAAGACACAAACAGCAAAACATGGAGAACAAAGGTCAGCAGCAGAAGAAAAAATTATCAGCTGGACCCGGTTCTGGTCCGGTTCAACACCTGGACCAGCATCAGTCTGTCTGCTTGGTCCAGCCCGTCCATCAGTCCAGGAAGGTTCTGGAGGTTCTGATGGTACTCCAGGATCCATATAGATTCTGATAGTTCTGTTCTCAGCCAGATGGACCAGTTAACCAGTTAAACCAGCTAGACGCTGCAGTTAGGTTCACTTCCTGCTAAAGGAGCAGTTCATTTTATCTTCCCATCATGCACTGGGACGCGTTAGGTTGCCCCTAGCTGCAGAGCGAAGGCACAGCGGGGATAAATAATTATAAAGTCTATACAACACAATAAGTTAGTAACTCAGATTGTTCTCAATGATTAATATGCAGCGTCGTTATTTGAGAAGAACCTGCTGCAGCTAACAGGAAGGGCGACGGGCCGCTGTCAGCCTCAGACCTTATATGGAAACAGGACCATTGCACTCCGGAAGAGAAGGGGGCGCTATATTATCCATGTTTTTATTTTCTTTGTGATATATTTTCAGCTTTAGGAAGGATTTTCACTCTCAGTTTGTGTTTGATCTTCTCTCTTTTATTTACAGTTTTAACAGATTCTGTCACTTCCTGTGTTCTTCTAAATCTGCTCCTCAGTCGCATCTTTTCAGGCCTGATCTGCCTCTAATCATCAGTTTGACCCTCTGAGCTCATGAAGACGTCACTGTTTCCCTCTGGTGCCTAAGAACATTGATTAGAAGTTATTTATTAAAAGTGCAATAATTATTCTTAATTAAATAACATTTAAACATGCAAAGTGTTTTACTTGATGCACAAATTTGATATTGTGATTCAATGGATTTTTTTTATTTATTGTTTTAGAGTGTTAAGAAATTTCTACCATAATTGATTAGTTTTCTTTTAGTTTACTCTATATGTCAGACTCTACCAACACATTAAATCTCAGAATAACATGAATGGCACAGAAAAAGCAAAAAAATTGATTTTTTACATGCATTTGTTTTAAAACTCTGATTGTAACAACCAGATTTGTTCATTCTTCTATGAATCTAATTATTTTTTTCTGATTGACTTTTGCTCAATTAAGTTTCTTATGCATACATTGTAAATGGTTTTTATTATATTTTATTATGTTGCTTTTCATGTCTGCTTATTTCTTTTATTCCTCCTACAAAAATGTAGGAGGAATATAAATGTTATTCATAATGTATAAAGATCTTGTTTATGTCATTTAATTAGCTCTACATCATAAAGAAAATAAAAAGTATGGTGTCTTATTAGAGTATTTATATTTTATGGTGCTAATAATGCTAGAAATAACACTAAATAATAAGACTCATTTAGTAATGTAGTGATATTAGTTGTGTTACCACCCCACGCCACTAGAGGCAGCATCAGGCCTGAAAAGATGCAACTGAGGAGCAATTTAGAAGAACACAGGAAGCTACAGAATCTGTTAAAACTGTAAATAAAATTCTTCCTAAAGGTGAAAATATATCACAAAGAAAATAAAAACATGGATAATATAGGAAATAGCGCCCCCTTCACTTCCGGTGCAATGCTTCCAGCGGTCCATCCCGCCCCTTCCTGTTGCTGCAGCCAGGTGGAGCTGCACTGAGGAGCAGCGCAGTGCGCCAACATCCAGACAGGTTTTTCTTCTCACCGCTGCAGTTCGACCTGAGGTCCGAGTCCAGAACCTCAGCAGAACCGGGTCAGATGAAAACACTCCCTGATTCAGATTATTGCGTTCAGAAACGCCCAGCAGCAGCAGAACTTCTGGTTCTGGCTGTTCAGAGTCCCATCCGCTGGTTTCAGTAGAAAAACATAGAAAACAGCAGGTTTCATGTCAGAACCAATACAAACGCTGAAGAAACTATTGAAGTTGTGCTTTTAGACTCAGACAGCAAAGAACTCTGGGAATTGTAGTGCAAGGCAGCAGGCGGCGATGGTGTTCCCTGATTGGTCGGATTGTCGTGAGATGGCGGCCGCCGCCGTGTGAGGGAACCGGAAGACCGATTATGAAAGACTGGGCGTCCCCCACGCAGACAGACAGGCAGCAGCCATCCAATCAGCTTCGCTGTCTCTCCTCTTCCTCAGAACTCGCAGGTCAGAGGTCAGTGACTTTGTTCTCCACCAGGGCGGCGACCTGCTGCAGCCGATACGCCAGCTGCATCTTCTGACCCGACGTGTCCTCCTCCAGGGACATGATGACCTGGAGACAGGGAAGACAGAGGAACATGTTTGTAGCTGTGCAGGTCAGAGGTCACAAGACGTGAGGGGGCGGAGTTACCTGGTCGTAATATTTGTTGATGTATTTATAGAGTTCATGAAGAGCAACGAGGCTGTTCATCTCTGAGGCGAAGCTCTGCAGGGAGACAGGAGGGGTGAGACAGGAGGGGTGAGACAGGAGGACAGACAGGGAGACAGGAGGTTCTGGTTCTGTTTACCCCGGACAGCTCCGTCAGAGTGGAGTTCATCTCCTGGTAGCATCCTGACGCGGCTGCGGATGTCACTGTAGTACCTGAAGACAGAGAGAGAGGAGCTGAGCAGAACCAGGCTGGCTGGAACCAGAACCAGACAGAAACAGAACTGGAAAACCAGAACCAGAACCAGAACGCAACCAGGTCGGCGGCGGCTGTCTCACCGCTCCACCAGCTGCTTGTAGCGTGGGATCTCTCTGGCATAAAGCAGCTTGTTGACCGAGAGTCCTGATTGGACAGAAAGACAATGTGATGTCACATATGGGGGGACAGAGCAGAAGAACAGCGGCGGGGCGGAGGGTCCTACCCGTCCCACTTTGTGTTCGGAGGTGGTGCAGGAGTCGATGAAGGTCTGGGCAATGACGGAGAGGACGGCGTCGATGCTGTCCGTCACCTGGACGTCCAGGACGAACTGCGGGTTCTTCAGGATGTTGACCCAGAACCTCAGAGGGAGACTGGAGACGGACGGGTCAGAGTCAGAGAGACGGGTCAGAGAGACGGGTCAGAGAGACGGAAGGAGGAGCCCAGCAGGTCTCACCTGTTTGTCTTCCAGATGTGGACGGTCTCGGGGTCGTCGATCCCGTGTTTCTCTGCCATGTCGTCCAGGAAGTCGAAGAAAAACCGGACAGCAATGGGAGGAGGACGCTTGGTGCTGAGGATGGCCACAAAGACATCATCCACAAACTTCTGCAGCGTCCCCTGCAGAGACACGGACACCGTCCATCAGCCACTACCCACTGTCTGTGTGTGTGTGTGTGTGTGTGTGTGGTGTGTGTGTGTGTGTGTGTGTGTGTGTGTGTGTGTGTGTGTGTGTGTGTGTGTGTGCGTGTGTGTGTGTGGTGTGTGCGTTGTGTGTGTGTGTGGTGTTGTGTGTGTGTGTGTGTGTGTGTGTGTGTGTGTATGCTGTGTGTGTGTGTGTGTGTGTGTTTGCTACCTTCATGGACAGCAGTCTGGTCAGGTAAATCTCAGGAATGGCCTTGGCTCTCTCCCGTTCCCTCATGCTGCTCTTCCGATGTTTTGGGATCTCTGCATCTTCGCTGCTCTTCACCAGGTGCCACAGACGCAGACCCTCCTCTTCCTCACCTTCCAGCATTGGTGTTTCTATG
This sequence comes from Poeciliopsis prolifica, assembly GCF_027474105.1. Classification (NCBI taxonomy): domain Eukaryota; kingdom Metazoa; phylum Chordata; class Actinopteri; order Cyprinodontiformes; family Poeciliidae; genus Poeciliopsis; species Poeciliopsis prolifica. Next base: position 439,431 of record NW_026562485.1, read on the forward strand.
GGAACAACAGACACCGTCAGTCATCCTGAGAAGAAGATTTTGTTTGTCGCCATGGACCAATTTGGTCTTCAATGTTTCTGAAGACGTTCCAGGAAGTTCTGTTCACTGTCCGCCTGTTTTTCCTTCTGCCTGTTCTACACTCCAGGTTGTTGTCAACGCTTGTCTTACTCTACGGTTTGGATTGTGCTCAACGCTTCGGGTTGTCCACAGTCTTCCTGTGTGATTCTGGTGGCTGAGGTGTGTTGGTTCTTACTCTCTCCGGTCTGAAACACCTGGTTGACCCCTGTACTGAGAAATCGAGGGATCAGGGCGACTGTGGCGCCATCTGGAACCTGAGGAACGGAGAATGTGACGTAAAGAATGAGCAGCAGTGAGACGGGAAGGTGGAGACTCGCTGTGATTGGTCGGTTCGCACCTTGTAATGCTGCAGGGTGTTGAGCCTTTTCCAGCGACCTTGAACCACCGCTGTGACATCATCGTCTGACAGAGTCAGGTGACCTGCCTGACCTGAACGCCACTCTGCAGACAAACGCACACAGGTGAGACCGGATGCCTGTCAGACCAAGGAGTGGTGAGACAGGTGAGGAGGTCTAGAGCGTACCCAGGTCCAGACTGTCAGCTGCTGGTCTCTGAGAGAACGGAGCTCCTCTGTAGACCTGATCCAGGATCTTATCTTTCACCTGGACTCAAAAGCACACAGACAGGTGAGCAGCAGAGCGACAGGTGACCCGGGCTCTGTCCAACGAGTCCCTACCTGGGTGATGGTGTCAGTGTCGAGAACTTTAATGGGACACGGCTGAACCTCCACTCCGTTCTTCACCAGGACGTTCAGAGTCTGAGGAACAGGTGAGACAGACAGGTGAGACAGACAGGTGAGACCAAACCGGGTTGAGCGCGGGAGGTAGTCCTGTTGCTATGGTTACCATGGCAGAGTAATCGATGTCCTCTCGCAGCAGATGGCTGTCGTTGAGCGTCCGCTTGGCCTTCCCTGTCACAGCGTCCACCGGTCCCTTGTCCACCTGGTACTTTATGGCCCGGTAGAGCATGTAGAGCGGCTCCCCGGCCACTTCCTGTCAGACAGACAGGTGAAGGTGAGACAGGGGAGGGGCAGCTGAGTACAGACATGTATGGACAGAAACCACTACCTTCAGGAAAGAATAGAGGCAGATGGACATCCAGTTGGTCAACATCTTCTCAACAACCGTCTCCGTCCTGAAAGAGAAGAGCCAGGGTCAGTGCAGGTTCTGGTTGGACCCTCAGCGGTCCGGGTGTTCTGGGTCGGTTGTTCTGGGCCCGGGTTTCTGGGTCCGGTTCAGCAGCACGTTTGCTTCCCCTACCGGCGCAGCATGAGTTTGGGGTTCTTGGCGACGTACTGCTGCACCAGGTCCTGCAGCAGCGTCTTCATGACCTCGGTGAAGTACTCCAGCTTGTCGTGCAGCGCGATGGTGAGCAGACTGGCCATGTAGCCGCGGTCCCGCTGGGAGAAGCCCTGCTGGGCCTCCAGCGTGTGGATGAACTGCCGATCAGAACCACAGCGTCAGCACCGGCGGCCCACTCGCCTGGACCCACCTCACCTGAGCAAGACCCACCCTGGTGAGGAAGAGTCTGTTGTTGAGCAGGTTGTTGAGCTGCTGGAGGCCCTGCTCCACCGTCGGCCTCCTGGGACTCAGGCAAGTCCAACTGCCGGCTCAGCAGCGCCGTCTGCTGGCCGGGGAAGAAGATCCTCTCTGCGTACGTCTTGTAGTCGAGCAGAGGAAGACCCGGGCCTCCGACGTCTGCTGAGGTCCATCATTTCTGTCATCAGGTCTGTAGGACAGGAAGAAGAACAGATCAACTAGTGAGATGAGAGGACTGCTAGCAGCAGCGCTAACTCTTAGCATAGGACTTTACTAACTTTGAAAATGTTTACCCATGCTTAGTTCATTCATAAGGTAGTAAAGGATGTTTATTCTGTACCCACAATGCATCGTTGTACATTAAACAGTTTACCGTCTCCTGATGTCCTGCTTCCTTTCTGACTGACGTGCTCAGTTAAGCTAAATCACCATCAGATGCTGATTTAACATCAGATGAATGTTTCCAAAGAGTCGCGTCCTGAAACGCAACCCATACAGGTAGGTGTGTAATGGCAGACCTGACCCTGATGAGGACGCTCTATCCGGTTACACATGTTGCGTAATTGAGACTGTGGACTTCCATATTGCTGTATTTAGCGCTTTAGCATTAGCAGAGCTAATGTTCATAAGTGCTTTAAGGCTAGTGTCGCTAACTTTTAAATGAGTGGTTCCCAGCAGTGATGGTTCATATCAACATCCTTGAATTTAGCACTTTAGCTTTAACTTTAGCTAACTACCATGTCGCAGGGAGTTTTAACACTGTTAATATTAATTGTTAGCTTTAGAAAGCAAGCGCATTAACTGAGTTGGTTTATGCAAAATACCATGTTGGTATCATGATATAGTTGGACTAAAGTTTATGATTAGGGCTTTAGCGTAGCTCCCTTTTTAGTTAGCAGTAACCTACATGAACATGGTTCAGTTAAGATCTTTAGCATTAACTGTTGCTAAATACCATGTAGGCTAATGCTTATTGTTTGAGCTTTCAAGCTGCCATAACAAACCTTGAGTTAACGATGCACACGTTAGCTTACATTAAGTAGCACCTTGATATTGGATTATTATGAATAGCATGTTGCACGTTAGCAATAGTCTAACTTTTGATAGTGACAGGGGCGCTAAAGTTAGGACAATTCTAAGACCCCTGACCAACAGGGGGCGCTCCCCTATTTATTTATTTAGTTTTTGTTCATAGGAATTAAAACATTGGGCCCTGCCAATTCCAAAAGAATCATTTTGTGTTTTGGAAGATTGTTTTCAGCAGTAAAAATGAAATGTTCCCCTTCCCAGACCAAAAACACATATTGCCCTGAAGCCCCTGGATCTGCAGGAATCGGTTTCCTTCCTGCTTGGAGCTGCAGGTGTTCAGCAGCAGTCAGTGGAAACAAGAACCACTGAGGCTGTTACTGCGCTGCTAAGAAAAATGATAAAGTAGGTGTTAAAACATCAAAAAGAGAGAAAAAGCTAAACGTATCAATTTATAAGCCAGTTTTCTCCGAGAGGCTAAGCTAGCATTTAGCATAGCTAGCTTAGCCTCCTTTACACTAACATTTAATGAATTAAGGGAAAACATCACCAACATATTGACATATTTCACTGGACCTTTTCCCACTTAACAGGCGAGTCGGTCAGCAGCAGCTCTAGTCCCTCCTGACCCGTCCTTCCTCTGCTGAGGGGAGTTAAAGCTGCAGCATGGAAGTTGTTTCTCCTCCTTCAGCACATTCAGCAGTTAGTGAATGAGCTTGATTGACAGCGCTAAGACCCTCCTCCTGGTTCTCATTGGAACGTTATAGTAATTCAGATGGAGGAGATTGATTGTTTTCACAGATTATCTTCTCGTAACAAACTGTCACAGCATGGTGCCAGCTTTAACAAATATGGAGAAAACATTTTTTATTAAAGTGACTTATGGCAGCTTGAATAAAATGCAACTATACAGCATTTTTGAGAAGTCTGTGTTGCTTCATGTGTATTTGCATGTTGCCTATGACTGTTGCTGGTGGGGAGACGTTTCAGTATCGAAAACTGATAGAAAACATTGAAGCAACCTGGTTGCACACTGATGCAGACGGTTGGATGTGAAATTCATGAGCAGGAAATATTGTCTAGTATCAGTATTGGACCAAAGGAAGCAAGGCTTTAAAATGTGACTCAAGAAGTACAAGAGCAGCTGTGAGGGGGGCCAATTTCATCTTTTGTCATGGGGTCCAACATTCCTGGCGGCGCCCCTGGTTAGCGGTGTCTACCACTGCTCACCTGTGAACTCCTTGCGGCACTGATCTCCCACGTTGATCTCCAGAGTTTCCAACTGCAGCAGAACCTTCTTATAGTCTCGGAGAGCCTGTTTACTCTTCCTCCTGCACAGAACAAAGCAGAACGGAGGTCAATGGATCCAATCAACCGGCTCTGGAGAAACCCGGGACACGGCAGCAGCAGGTTGTACCTGTACATGAGAATGACGATCAGCACCGACAGGATGATGACAGCAGCTCCTGCTCCCAGACCGATCTGCCGCCAGCGGGGGAGGAAGCAACGAGTCGCTGTCGTACTGGACCAGACCCAGCTCCGCCTGCAGTTTCCCCATGAACACCTGAGAGACAGACGGGTAGACGAACAACATGAACAATCCTGCTGGACTGATCCAGTCTGGACAGATTGGATCAGTCCAGCAGCTCATGCTGAAGGAGGTTCTTCCAGCTGCTGGATCAGGGTTTCTCATTTCTTCTCTCGGTTCCGGTTACCTTCAGCATGGGCAGCTCGCTGCTGCCGTCCACGCTCAGAGGCTGGTCCACGGGCGGTTCGCAGTACAGGTGCGTTCGGTCCAGGGTCTTCACCTCACAGTCTTGATCGCCAAGCCGAGCCCGGACTTCATCCTTGGACATGGCTCTGGTCAGGTCCAGACCCTGAGGGACGCCAAGACGTCAGACCATGCTGTGTCCACTGGAGCAGCCAATGAGAGTCACTGTACCTCTACAGCGATCACTCCGCCGGGTTTGAAGCGGTACGGAGCGTCCGGAGCGTCTCGGTTCAGAGGAAACAACTGGGGGTTCTGGTAATAGGTGAAGCTCTTACCCTGATGGACAGAGACAGACAGAGACATTGTCAGACTGGGCAGAGTCTGATGCGGCGGTGAGGAGCAGGCAGGTGACGGCACCTCGATGCTGTCGTAGTGGACCGCACGTTGTCCAGCTGAAACCACACCCCCTTCACTCTGACCTCTGGGGGCACCGCGGGGGTCAGACATGTGATCTCAGAGGGCGACAGGACGGAGCAGCGCTCAGACACCTGAGACAGGAGAGCAGACAGGTGAAAAACAGGTAGGTAGGGTGCACCTCCTGATTGGTTGGTTCCTCTCACTGTCGTCATGGTGCCGTTAAAGACCAACTGCTGCCTGGCGGTCAGGAGAGCCAATCGCCTTCTTCGTTTCACTCTCTGCACCTCCAGAGGCTCCACCCACACAGATATCACCGGGTCCTGCACCACGTCCAGGTTCCTGCCCGTCACCTTGATGACACGCCCTCCCCTGAGAACAGGAAGTCAAGTCCTTATTAGGAAGCAGAGCTGTAAGGCTAGAGATCCCAGGCCTATAACGGCACAGAAACTTTTGATCAATTAGACATTTTTAGTATTTTAAATTTCAAAATTATGTTGTTTATACGCATTAACACGAATCCAGAATTACTTAAATTGATCAAATGAGACGTGACACTAAGATATGATCGCATTGTTTTGTTTTATTGATAGTCTAATTAATAGAATTAAAAAGCGGCGACACTTTACTAAACTGAGGTGTTTTACCGAGTTATACCACAGGGTGGCAATGTCTCCTATGACGGTTGGGTGCAACTTTTGCCTGTTTTGCTAGTTGGCACAGACACACAAAGCAATTAAACACTTTCCATCTTATTTTTACTTAATTACGGGTTTCTAATATCCACCAACAATATCTTTTCTCATGCAAGGGTTCTGCATCAAACAGTTTAATGTTTTATGTTTTTGAGAGTGAAAGAAATAATCTACCATGGTAGCAAACTGGCGCTAGCATGCTAGTTGCGGCTAACTGCTTTTGTATTTAATGTTGGTTAACCGTAATGTAAGATGATTCATTTATTGTAACATCGTAGTGTTACAATATTTTACATTAATGTTTATGCAGTCAACAATTCTATGTCTTGCTATATTTCGGTTTTGTCTCAGGTTCCTAGTTTATAAACTGTGTTAGCTTTCTGGCACTAGCAGGCTAGTTTAGCAGCTAACTGCTGCTGCATTTCAGGTTGGTTCCCCATACGTTGGGTTGATGCTTATATGTCACAGAAAGTCAGATTTACTGAAGTTAAATTGACGTGTAAGGACTACAAACTGTTAAATCTGTTGGCACATTGTGGCTGAGTGAAAAATGACAATAAATATAATGTTTGATATGTTAGCTCCCCTCTCTGCTTAATGGAAGATGGTTCAAACTTACCAGTGAGAAGTGAACACACTCACTGAGCAACAATCTCTCAATATTTTAAAGTTACGCATTTTATAGAAAGCAGCAGTTGTTTGTAGCAGAATTATTCTGGGCTCAGGAACCCGTCCTTACGCGTAGAAGCTCTGCAGGTGTAGCTTTGGTGATGACGGGATCGTCCAGGTAACGAAAGGTAAGATCAGGACCGGTCCGATTAGCTTTACCAAAGAAGACCCGAATCGGAACTGGTCCGGTCCGATTACTAGAACTGGTCTTGCACACAAACTGGGAATCAGTCACCTCATTCAAACTGGGAGGACACAGAAAATGGAGACGTGTCAAACTGAACCAGGACGTACCATCAGTCCCAGCAGAACCGGGTCAGAACTCACATGAAGCAGGGCTGCCGGTCCAGGAAGGCGGTCAGGTCCGAGGTTTGTCCGGTCAGCAGCTGTTGGCCTTTGATGGTCAGCTTGGTTCCCCCAGAAACCGGGCCTTTATCTGGAACCAGACCGGTCAGCTTCGGGTTCTGAGGAAACCAGAACAGCAGAACTTTGGTCCGCGGGCCCGAAGTCAGAACCAGCAGAGCTGAACAGAACCGCAACGCGCCTGCCGTCTCACCTGATAGGTGAACATCTGGGTCGATCGGCCAGGTGGAGTGGTTCCCACGGTAACCTGGACATTCCCGACTCGGTAATTTCCACTGCTCTGCAGCTCACACACGACCCTAACACAGGTGAGCAGGCAGGTAAAGACAGGTGAAGCAGCCAGGTGTTACCCGAGGTCCAGTCAGGTGAGTTTACCTGGTGGAGATCTGGTATCCTTCAGGCTGAGCCACACAGGGGACGTCTGCCACCTTGACTCCGCCCACCACGTCCTGGTACCTGGTGCCCAGGTTGGATCCTGTGATTGTTACCAGGATTCCACCCTCCACAGGTCCGGTCACCGGATACACCTGCAGACAGACCGGTGACACGTTTCCATGGCAACAAGACTTCTGCGGACCCACGCCCGGGGGAAGGACACCTGCGTGATCCAAGGCGTCGGACAGGTGTCTGCGGGTGAGCCGGAGCACGATTGGCTGTCAACACATCTGGGGGCGGGGCTTCCGAGACACCACACACAGCTGTACTCCTCAGGCACCGCCCTGCACTGCGAGCAATCTGATTGGCCGGCTGAGCAGTCATACAGGTGGACTGAAGAGAAAATGACCAACATCCTTCAGGTCCGATCATCTGAAACTGTAAAAATCTGTTCTGGTTCTACAGAACTGGGTCAACAGGTGAGTTCCTTACGTCTGAGTCCAGGTGATGCATCAATGCGTCGCTGTCCTCTGAGCAGGTAGACGGCAGAATACTGCAGCTGGCTGAGGCGGAACTGAAACTGAGGACCAGTTGAGGACCAGTTGAGAAACTGAGGACCAACCGCAGCTTCAGGAACCTGAACTGTGGGGGATCTGCAGGTGTGTGTGTTACCTGGTGGGGGCTGCAGGTAAAGATGTGTGTGTTGTCCTCGGTTTTCCTCACAGCAGCCGTCAGATTGAGCAGCACGTCCTCAACTTCAACAACACAAACGTACTGAGCTTCGTCCTGGACGGGGGGACAAAGAGACACTTCAGACTCGCCTGAGACACACCTGTGGAGCGTCTGCAAGCTAACAGGTGTTAGCTTGCAGACGCCCGTTATCAACCATCACATCAGTGTCCTGGTTTCCATGGTGATTGGACCTGACAGAACCTGACCCGGACCTTAGAGTCCGGATCTGCTGTGGAGCTGAGCGGGTTCTGATCAGTTCGGACCTGAAGGTTTAAATGGGCTCACCTGGTAGATGTCCAGGTTCCGCCCCTCCAGAACTATCGTGGTGCTCAGGCCCATGGGCACTAAGGCAGAACCTCTCAGAGATGAGACCAGAGGGCAGGAGCCGGGACCAGGAGAGTCCTGGAGAGACGAGGATAGTCAGGTGGACGGACAGGGGACAGTCAGGTGGACGGAGAGGAGGATGGACAGGTGGACGGACAGGTGGACAGTCAGGTGGACGGACAGGAGGACGGTCAGGTGGACGGACAGGAGGACGGACAGGTGGACAGTCAGGTGGACGGACAGGTGGACAGTCAGGTGGACGGACAGGTGGACAGTCAGGTGTCTCACGTTGTGGTTGAGGACGAGCTTCCTGGGGCAGCTGTGGTTGTGGGTACAGATCTGATCCAGAGGACACCAGTTACACGTCCAGAAAGACCCGACACAGGAAAGACACCTGAGATAGAGACCTTCATCATCACCTTCATCATCATCATCACCATTATCACCTTCATCATCACCATCATCACCATCATCACGATGAAGGTGATGAAGCTATATCATCATCATCATATATCTTCATCACTACCATCATCTTCATCACCCCTATCCTCCTCTTCCTCTCCTGCTGTGGCAGCTACTGGACTCTTACTGGGAACTCTGGTTCAGTCGGCTGACGGCCGCCGTCGTAGAAGGTCATGTTTCCCACGGCGACGGTCACGTGACCAAACATCAGAGACACGGGCAGGACCATGTGATCTGTGGGGTCAGAGGTCATTCAGCCGCAGGTCAGAGCATCGGGGAACTCAGCAGGCGACCTTCGCTCACCGCTTCTGGGCGGCAGGGGGGGGAGGAGCTCCGGCGCAGGTGACTGGCAGGTGAGCTCTGTTCCCATGATGACGGCCGGCTGGGAAGGCAGGCTCCCGAAGACGCAGGACAGAGACTCCGCCCCTGGAGGACAGGCAGCTGGACGACTGACATGGTTACCTAGGAGACAAAACGACGACGAGGTAAAGAACCAGAACCAGAACCAGAACCAGAACCAGAACCAGAACCCAGCTCAGTCAGCTCCCACCTGGGTCTGCTCGTCTCTGCTCTGATTGGCCGGCTGCAGGCTCTGCACCGTGACGCACTGATTGGTCCGTTCAAAACTCCACAACCAGTGGTTGTCCAGCAGGTGGCGCTCACATTCATATTTACGGGAACATCTGGACAGCACAGAGACAGAGGACACACGTCTGCAGTTCCCCTGATGTCCATCAGATGGCGCTAGAGGACCGCGATGGACAGGTGAGAGGCTTACCGTCCCTCCAGGACACACCAGCCGCAGTACGGGTCTCTGATGGACAGACAAGAAAGACAGTCTGTCTGTCTCTCGCAGGACGACACGGGAACCTTGGACACCTGGGACAGACAGGAATAGATGTCCTGACTGGACTGACAGGGAAACGGGGACAGCAGGTGAGCTGTCCCTCTGCAGAGGGACAGAGGAACGGACGCGTCTCTCACCCGGTCGTCGGTTAAAACATAAAGATGGCGTTGGCTTTCGTCCAATAGGAGGTCGGCACCGATGGCTCCGCCCCCGTCCACCAACAGGTTGCCGTACAGATGGCCAGACCTATCGGGGCGCACCAACACCTGCAGGACAGGTGAGACCTTAGTCCTGAACAGAACCTTCTAGCTGCTCACAGGTGAGCTGCAAAAACTTTAAGAGACAGAAATTAATCTGCAAAAGTCAAAGTTTGACCAGAACAGAAAATCTAACGATCAAGTTTTCTTCTTGTCTTGTCCTTTCTGTGTTCTTGTGACGTCACAGCCACCTGGATTCGGGACCAGCTGGATCCCATGTTCCAGATCCAGGACCGCATAAGACGATGCTGGTTGGCATGACAACGGCATCCAGCGCAGGTCTGAGCGACGGAACGAGCAGCAGAGTGTGTGTGATTAAATATTAACACGCCGAATCAAAGCTGAGCGCTCATTAACACACCCGCTACATCGTTACCCACAATCCACCTGGGACAACAATAACCAATCAGCAACTGAAGCCTGAGAGCCCGCCCCCAAGCTAAACACCTGTTCACCACACACACACACACACACACACACACACACACACACACACACACACACACACACACACGCACAGACACACACACACACACACACACACACACACACACACAGACACACACACACACACACACACACACACACACACACACGCACAGACACACACACACACACACACACACCACACACACACACCACACACACACACACACACACACACACACACACACACACACACACACACACAGACACACACTAAGATTGGACAAGGGGGGCAGTAAGTAAGAGAGAGGGTGCGCTGCTCTCCAGATGGAGATCCCAGATATCTATGTCTGTGTGTCTGTGTGTGTGTGTGTGTGTGTGTGTGTGTGTGTGTGTGTGTCTGTGCGTGTGTGTGTGTCTGTGCGTGTGTGTGTGTGTGTGTGTAAGGATGAACACGGGTTTTCTGGACCTTCAGAACCGGCTCTCAGGATTCTGGTCAGACTGTATGATTCAATAAGGTTGTTGGACCTTTTGAGCTCGTCTCTTGAGGAACCCAAGGAGTGGTTCTGATCCAGGAATCCCCCAGCACCAGAACCACTCAACCGCTGGTTCCACTGGTTCTACTGGTTCCGCTGGTTCCGCTGGTTCTACTGGTTCCGCTGGTTCTACTGGTTCCGCTGGTTCCACTGGTTCTACTGGTTCCGCCGGTTCCACTGGTTCTGCCGGTTCCACTGGTTCTACTGGTTCCGCCGGTTCCACTGGTTCCGCCGGTTCCGCTGGTTCCACTGGTTTCTACTGGTTCCACTGGTTCTACTGGTTCCGCTGGTTCCGCTGGTTCCACTGGTTCCGCTGGTTCCACTGGTCCATGTTCAGTGAGTATCGTTCTGTATCCACTACACCTGAAACGTCCACCATACTTCAGCCGTCTGAGCACGGTGTTCCTCCTGTCCGGCTCCATATTTCACACGGTCAGATTCCCAGCGCCTGACCTGCAGCCCACTGAACCACCGTTCCCCCAACTGGCCCTCCGTCTAGTCCTCCCCATCTGGAGACCTGAGATCCTTATGATGACCTCTGGGGTCACCTGATGGGGTGACTTCGGGTCTACAGCGCCACCCTGTGTGAGTTCACCTTGTGCAGACGTCCGTCTCGATCTCCCAGGAAGGCAATGGTGTGTCCGGCCTCTGTTGCTGCGGTAACGGAGGTCAGCTGGGTGTTCAGCGTGACGGTGGGCGGGACTCCCAGGGGAACGGCGCTGGCGATGGGGTTCGGGGTGTGTTCCCCCCCACACGGGTAGTCAGACAGAGACTCCTTCAGAGGAAAGACACAACATGATGTTTACATGTCGATGTGCAGACACACACACACACACACACACACACACACACACACACACACACACACACACACACACACACACACTGTGGGGTATTTGGGTCAGATTGGCCTGCAGCTGTCTGATGATGAGTGCAGCTGCTGCAGATGATCCCAGGCCACCAGCTTGACTCAGAGTCTGCAGTTTCACCCCCAGCCGAGCAGCAGGAGGCTGAAGGGCTGATAGATCCTGGCACATGGGACAGAGGGGCGGAGCTAACACAGGAGGGGCGGAGCTAACACAGGAGGGGCGGAGCTAACACAGGAGGGGCGGAGCTAACACAGGAGGGGCGGAGCTAACACAGGAGGGGCGGAGCTAACACAGGAGGGGCGAAGCTAACACAGGAGGGGCGAAGCTAACACATGAGGGGCGGAGCTAACACAGGAGGGGCGAAGCTAACACATGAGGGGCGGAGCTAACACAGGAGGGGCGAAGCTAACACAGGAGGGGCGAAGCTAACACATGAGGGGCGGAGCTAACACAGGAGGGGCGAAGCTAACACATGAGGGGCGGAGCTAACACAGGAGGGGCGGAGCTAACACAGGAGGGGCGAAGCTAACACAGGAGGAACCAGCAGGAAGAGGCTGAATGATCTTAGGCTGTTTCCTCCTGATGGTCGACCCGGTTCTAGTGGAACCAGAACATCTGCTCCACCTCCAGCTGTGGCTCTGAGTCCAACCAGCCTGTTCCCCTCCGGCCTGTGGGGGCGCTGCACCAACAACCACTGCAGGAAAACGACACTAAAACCTCTGAAGACACTGAGAGCAACTTCCTGTTTCACCAGAAGGAAACAAGATGGAGGCGTCAGAGTTTAGTGATTTCTCTTTAGTCTTTGGCTGAAGACCAGGAGCCATTTTTCCCACAATGCTTTATTACAGATGCTTCACTCATGGGTTCGGTTTTATAGTTGTTTGCTACCTTTTCTGCTGATTTTGCCTCACTGACCCCAGCAGAGCTCCAATCACAAAGCAGCAGGATATAGCTGGATTTTAACCTGATTACTGTTCAGCAATGCATTGTGGGTACAGGATAAACATCAATTGCTGCATTAGGCTCCGGAGTTGAGCTAACAATTAGCTCAACTCAGTCAAAGCATGCAGAATATTCACTCTATAACAGATGCATTCTGGGTACAGAACAGGTTGACAGGAAGCGACAATGCCTCAAACAAACTTCACCCACTTCAAAATAAGAGCAGAAGCTAACCCTACGCGAAAAATTAGCTCTGCTATTAGCATGAGTATCCCCACTGTCAGTTTTTGGGAAACAGATTTATGAAGGCTGTAATAAAAGACATTTCCAAGTCTCACCACCAGGGGGAGCAGCGCTATTACCTTCGGGAGTTTCAGACACTTGGATGACACGGCGTACTCGATGTAGGCCTCTTCCTGCCCGCTTCCATCAAGTCCACCCTTCGTGTAGCACACTTCCTGCGCCCGCCGCATCGTGGCGTCCAGGTCCTTCATCGTATAAACGCAGAGTGCAGAGCGGCGCGTTGCTATGGGCGTGGACGCCTGCCCTGCTGCCATGACGACAAACAGTGCTGGTGTACCTGACAGGTCTCCTAGCCACGCCCCCCTGAGCCAGGTTATAGCCGCCGCGGCACAGCAGCGGCACCTCCACGTAGGAGTAGAAGCTGCGGTCGGAGGCACAGAGCCGCGAGGCGTAGGTCCTGTATCCTTCGTGTGCCTCATGTCCCGCCGCGAGAACAGGAAGTAGACGTGGTTGCCGTGGGCGACAGCCTTCACAAAGTGGTTGTTGTATTCGGAGTAACTTCCCACGACGAGTTTTCCGAGCTCCTCTGGGAGAAGGCTTGCGGGGCGGAGCCACCGGATGCAGGCGCCGCGTGGTGATTGGTGGGATGTCCCCAGGACCTCGGCTAGTGTAGCCTCGACCGACCAGCAGGAGGCGCAGCTCGCCGCCGGCCATGCCCACTTCCTGTTTGCTCCGGGTGGTTATCACCACGGCGACGGTGGAAATCCGAGGGTCGTTGGCCGCGACGTACTGAGTGTCGACGGGGTTGGACGTCTGGTAGATGAGCTGAGAGATGTTGGACAAACTCCTGCAGAGACATGAGACCAGGCTGGGGTCAGAGGTCACCACACTGATCTGGGCACTCAACTGCTCACTCTGACCGGAGTGGAACCAGAACCAGGACCAGAACCAGACTGGGACTCACCGTTTCTCACAGATACCTTGGAACAGTGAACCACAGACAATCAGGCTTCCTGGCTCCGCCCCCCTCCCTGGCTCCGCCCCTGTCTCCAGAAGCAGCAGCTTGTTGTGGTTGTGAGTGGGCGTGGCCGAGGGGCAGTCCTGAGCAACGATTGGTGGCAGGCAGTCTGGAGAGTCCAGCAGAGGGCCGGTTTTAACGTGTGACATCACCTCCAGGTCAGACGTCAGCTGGTACAGGTGGTCGACTCCGCCACAAACAGCTGCCCCGCCCTCGAATCCAGCAGCAGGTGGGAGAGGGGGGAGCCTTCCAGCTTCACCCACTGCATGGAGGCGTCTGCAGGGTGAGCCGGAGGGAGGAGGAGGAGGAAGAGGAGGATTGAGGAGGAGGCCAACATGGCAGCTCCTCTTTACCTGCAACAGGTGAGAACAGGAGACAACATGAGGGAGGAAGGCTGGACATCATCTATGGGGTCATTTTTCTGCCGTAATTGGAGAGCACACATCGTCAGTCTGAATTTTTCATTTAAAAATTATAATGCTTGAACTTCTACTCTCCAAATATTCACTCAAAACTCGTCTCTGCTCACTTGCAAAATATTTTCTGCTTGGGCTTGGAACAGAAAAGTACCGTCACCGCTCTGCAGCCGGACCGCAACCTGTCTGTCATGAGCGAGCCGCAAAAGCCGCTACTAGCAGCTGTTAGCGGCTACTAGCAGCTGTTAGCAGCTATTAGCAGCTGTTAGCAGCTATTAGCAGCTACTAGCAGCTGTTAGCAGCTACTAGCAGCTGTTAGCAGCTACTAGCAGCTGTTAGCAGCTCTTAGCAGCTGTTAGCGGCTACTAGCAGCTGTTAGCAGCTACTAGCAGCTGTTAGCAGCTATTAGCAGCTGTTAGCAGCTATTAGCAGCTACTAGCAGCTGTTAGCAGCTCTTAGCAGCTGTTAGAGGCTACTAGCAGCTGTTAGCAGCTACTAGCAGCTGTTAGCAGCTACTAGCAGCTGTTAGCAGCTATTAGCAGCTACTAGCAGCTGTTAGCAGCTACTAGCAGCTGTTAGCAGCTCTTAGCAGCTACTAGCAGCTGTTAGCAGCTACTAGCAGCTGTTAGCAGCTATTAGCAGCTGTTAGCAGCTATTAGCAGCTACTAGCAGCTGTTAGCAGCTCTTAGCAGCTGTTAGAGGCTACTAGCAGGTGTTAGCAGCTATTACCTAATTACACCAACCCTTCACCAATAGCTAGAGCAGAGCAGACCCATTTCACTCTGTGTCCACATTGCAAATAAAGCTATCAATCGATGCTCACTAGTCGCTATTTCTACTTCAAATTCTGACTCCCATTGGCCGGGCAGGAGAACAGAGGTGGAGAGGGAGGGAACGCTGGCTCACACACTAGAAGGAAACAAACGCACCCAGTACAACACTTGCATATTGGCTGAGAGGCGACGATACTTTTCTGTTCCAAGCGCGAGCAGAAAATGATTCGTAAGCCAGCAGAGAGGTTTGCTAGTGTAGATTTGATCCAAGCAGAAAAGTTTTGAGAAGAAAAACATGAAGTTCTGCTTTCAAACTGACAATGTGGCAGAAATCTCTCCCATAATCCTCATCTGTTGCTAAAATGTCGGTTCGTTTTCAGTGTCTTTGGGGGCAGAGTCAATCAGTCGCTTTAAGACATGATGGTTACCGATGGTCATGTGACCTCAGAAACAAGGCAAAGCCATCAGCAGGCCGAGACCAGGCCTCAGGAACAGCACAGCCAGTCCCCAGAGTTTTCTTCAACATATCTGATCACTGAACCAGCTGACCAGACGGATCCGAACCGGTTCTGATTCTATTACCTCCTGTAGTTCAGTCTGTTCTGGTGCTGGCTGTTAAACCAGCCGTTCTGTTCTGAAGCCAGACCGGTTCCGCTCACAGAGTCTAAGCGGCCGCTGGCTCCATCTCTGCAGAACCCGATCAGAACCCGATCAGAACCCGATCAGAACCTGACCGGCAGCGATGTTTCACGCCTCCGTGAAACATTGCTAAAGTGGAGACATGAGGAGATTCACCTGAGCAGGTGAGGCTGAGCCCTGCGGCTCGTTCGCTCGCTTCTCCATCTGACTGCAGCCCCATCGCTATGGCAACCGCCTCCGTTTCCACAGCAACACTTCAAACAGGGATGTTAACTGGGTTAAACTGGTTCCAGTGTTCCTGTTACAGGAACACTGACAAACACACAGAACCAGCTGCAAAGTCCCGGCTGGAACCAGCAGCTGGATCTGGGCTCCGGCCTGTAGGTGGCGCCGCTCACGGTGTTGGGAAGCTAAAAACCCAGAGAGGCAAAAACCTGGAAGGCTGCAGCATTCTGAGGGAACCAGGAGACACCTGAGGGAACCAGGAGACACCTGAGGGAACCAGGAGACACCTGAGGGAACCAGGAGACACCTGAGGGAACCAGGAGACACCTGAGGGAACCTGCCAGGTTCCATCAGCACCTGAACGGATTCGGTCCTGATCCTCCAGCTTCTCAGGAGAACAGACCCAGTTCTCTGGGCCAACGGTTGCTGGTTCTAATCCCAGGCGGGTTCTCTGCCAGTTCCTGGACCGACAGTAATTGATCTTGGAGTCCGACTGCAAACGGGTCCAAACGAACTTTCCTTCAGAACTAGAAGCTGCATCAACAAACCAAACTCCTAAAGTTCCTCCAGCACATTCCATCATCTTTTCTCTTTTGCAGAAATGGAACCAACAACAGAACCAGAACCAGTCCAGAACATCCGGACAACCCGACCCAATAGAGCTGGAACCAAACCCGGAGAACCATCTACCTCTGGAGCCTATCAGGTTCTGTTCTGACTGAACGGTTCCCCGGTCCAGAACAGGAAGTGTTGGACCCAGAGGAGCTGCAGCTCCAGGTGCTTCTGGTTGCCACGGTAACGCTGGATGCTGCAGCAAAGCGGTTTACGCTGCTAATCGCAGCAGTTTGTTCTAAACTCAGCTTTTGTTTCAGCTCCCCGTATGCTAATGAGCGACGGCTGCTTTCATCACAGAGGTGATGATTACAGGCTGCTTCACCTCAGACACACACACACACACACACACACACACACACCAATACTAACACACACCTCCACCCACATATTATCTCTGTGGTTTTTCTGCCGACTCGCTCACTCCGTCTTCAAAGAGCAGACACACACACACACACACACCACACACACGCACACACACGCACACACACACACACACACACACAAACACACACACACGCACACACACACACACACGCCGGCCGTGGAGCTGCAGCAGAGTGTGTTTCTGCTCTTCATTTCTTTGTTCATTTCCTGTCCTTCCCTCGCGGCGCTCCCTCCCTCTGCACTGCTTCTCGTCCTACTTTCAGTCAGAGGAGTCGCTCTGCTGATCCAGAACCGGTTCTGGATCCAGAACCAGTTCTGGATCAGTTCTGGGTCGTTTTCCCCCGGACCCAATTCTGGTTCACCATATACGACTGGATCTCTGCAGAACCTCAGAACCCAACCCAGCTAACTGGATTGGCTTCTACTTAGTAAATTCATTTTGAAATGTCAAATTGTGCATTTATCCATGGAAACGCAGCGGCTGGGTTATTAAAAACTACTGAAGATAAACAATCAGCCTGATCCACACCTGGACCAGAACCAGAACAGGAGGCTGACCCACCAGAATCAGAACCACTCAACCAGAAAATGGCTTCCATAGATTCAGATTTATTCGTATGCGAACCTTGCTGCAGCATCAAAGTTTGAGTCAGCAGAACCACTCCTGACCCAAAAGAACTCAAAGACCAATCAGAACAAAGGGCCTTTGACAAAGAGAGTTCTGAAGAGACAGCAGTAGACCGCTATGGAGGGTTCTGGTCCGGTTCAACCCGGACTGAAGCTCGCTACACGGTGGTGGTGGTGTGATGGTCTGGGATGCTGGAGGAACCAGAGAAGATCCAGTTCCCTCTGGTTCTGGATCAAATCTCGGCAGCAGGTCGAATTCAGGCAGTGAGGAGGCAAAACATTCACCATGCAGTAATCTATCAATAATATATCAATACTGCACCAATAATAGATCAATACTGCACTAATAATATATCAATACTGCACTAATAATGTATCAATACTGCACAAATAATATATCAATACTGCACTAATAATATATCAATACTGCACTAATAATGTATCAATACTGCACTAATAATGTATCAATACTGCACCAATAATATATCAATACTGCACTAATAATGTATCAATACTGCACCAATAATATATCAATACTGCACTAATAATGTATCAATACTGCACCAATAATGTATCAATACTGCACAAATAATATATCAATACTGCACAAATAATATATCAATACTGCACTAATAATAGATCAATACTGCACTAATAATATATCAATACTGCACCAATAATGTATCAATACTGCACTAATAATGTATCAATACTGCACCAATAATATATCAATACTGCACTAATAATATATCAATACTGCACTAATAATATATCAATACTGCACTAATAATGTATCAATACTGCACTAATAATGTATCAATACTGCACCAATAATATATCAATACTGCACAAATAATATATCAATACTGCACTAATAATGTATCAATACTGCACTAATATGTATCAATACTGCACTAATAATATATCAATACTGCACTAATAATATATCAATACTGCACCAATAATATATCAATACTGCACTAATAATGTATCAATACTGCACCAATAATATATCAATACTGCACTAATAATATATCAATACTGCACTAATAATGTATCAATACTGCACTAATAATGTATCAATACTGCACTAATAATGTATCAATACTGCACTAATATATTAATACTGCACTAATAATATATCAATACTGCACTAATAATGTATCAATACTGCACTAATAATATATCAATACTGCACTAATATATTAATACTGCACCAATAATATATCAATACTGCACTAATAATATATCAATGCTGCACTAATAATGTATCAATACTGCACTAATAATATATCAATACTGCACCAATAATATATCAATACTGCACTAATAATATATCAATACTGCACTAATAATATATCAATACTGCACTAATAATGTATCAATACTGCACCAATAATATATCAATACTGCACTAATAATATATCAATACTGCACTAATAATGTATCAATACTGCACTAATAATGTATCAATACTGCACTAATAATGTATCAATACTGCACTAATAATGTATCAATACTGCACCAATAATATATCAATACTGCACTAATAATGTATCAATACTGCACTAATAATGTATCAATACTGCACTAATAATGTATCAATACTGCACTAATAATGTATCAATACTGCACTACTAATGTATTAATACTGCACTAATATATTAATACTGCACCAATAATATATCAATACTGCACTAATAATGTATCAATACTGCACTAATAATGTATCAATACTGCACCAATAATATATCAATACTGCACTAATAATATATCAATACTGCACTAATAATGTATCAATACTGCACCAATAATATATCAATACTGCACTAATAATATATCAATACTGCACTAATAATATATCAATACTGCACTAATATATTAATACTGCACTAATAATATATCAATACTGCACTAATAATGTATCAATACTGCACCAATAATATATCAATACTGCACTAATAATATATCAATACTGCACTAATAATGTATCAATACTGCACCAATAATATATCAATACTGCACTAATAATGTATCAATACTGCACTAATAATGTATCAATACTGCACCAATAATATATCAATACTGCACTAATAATATATCAATACTGCACCGATAATATATCAATACTGCACTAATAATGTATCAATACTGCACCAATAATATATCAATACTGCACTAATAATGTATCAATACTGCACTAATAATGTATCAATACTGCACCAATAATATATTAATACTGCACTAATAATATATCAATACTGCACTAATAATGTATCAATACTGCACTAATAATGTATCAATACTGCACTAATAATGTATCAATACTGCACCAATAATATATCAATACTGCACCAATAATATATCAATACTGCACTAATAATGTATCAATACTGCACCAATAATGTATCAATACTGCACTAATAATATATCAATACTGCACTAATAATGTATCAATACTGCACTAATAATGTATCAATACTGCACCAATAATATATCAATACTGCACTAATAATATATCAATACTGCACTAATATATTAATACTGCACTAATAATATATCAATACTGCACTAATAATGTATCAATACTGCACTAATAATGTATCAATACTGCACCAATAATATATCAATACTGCACTAATAATATATCAATACTGCACCAATAATATCAATACTGCACTAATAATGTATCAATACTGCACTAATAATGTATCAATACTGCACCAATAATATCAATACTGCACTAATAATGTATCAATACTGCACTAATAATGTATCAATACTGCACCAATAATATATCAATACTGCACTAATAATATATCAATACTGCACCAATAATATATCAATACTGCACTAATAATATATCAATACTGCACTAATAATATATCAATACTGCACCAATAATATATCAATACTGCACTAATAATGTATCAATACTGCACTAATAATGTATCAATACTGCACCAATAATATATCAATACTGCACTAATAATATATCAATACTGCACCAATAATATATCAATACTGCACTAATAATATATCAATACTGCACCAATAATATATCAATACTGCACTAATAATATATCAATACTGCACTAATAATATATCAATACTGCACCAATAATATATCAATACTGCACCAATAATGTATCAATACTACACTAATAATGTATCAATACTGCACTAATAATATATCAATACTGCACGAATAATATATCAATACTGCACTAATATATATCAATACTGCACTAATAATATCAATACTGCACCAATAATATATCAATACTGCACCAATAATGTATCAATACTACACTAATAATATATCAATACTGCACTAATAATATATCAATACTGCACCAATAATATATCAATACTGCACCAATAATGTATCAATACTACACTAATAATATATCAATACTGCACGAATAATGTATCAATACTGCACTAAATGTATCAATACTGCACTAATAATGTATCAATACTGCACTAATAATGTATCAATACTGCACTAATAATGTATCAATACTGCCCCAATAATATATTAATACTGCACTAATAATATCAATACTGCACTAATAATGTATCAATACTGCACTAATAATGTATCAATACTGCACTAATAATGTATCAATACTGCACTAATAATGTATCAATACTGCACCAATAATATATCAATACTGCACTAATAATGTATCAATACTGCACTAATAATGTATCAATACTGCACTAATAATGTATCAATACTGCACTAATAATGTATCAATACTGCACTACTAATGTATTAATACTGCACTAATATATTAATACTGCACCAATAATATATCAATACTGCACTAATAATATCAATACTGCACTAATAATGTATCAATACTGCACCAATAATATATTAATACTGCACTAATAATATATCAATACTGCACTAATAATGTATCAATACTGCACCAATAATATATCAATACTGCACTAATAATATATCAATACTGCACTAATAATGTATCAATACTGCACCAATAATATATCAATACTGCACTAATAATGTATCAATACTGCACTAATAATGTATCAATACTGCACCAATAATATATCAATACTGCACTAATAATATATCAATACTGCACCGATAATATATCAATACTGCACTAATAATGTATCAATACTGCACCAATAATATATCAATACTGCACTAATAATGTATCAATACTGCACTAATAATGTATCAATACTGCACCAATAATATATTAATACTGCACTAATAATATATCAATACTGCACTAATAATGTATCAATACTGCACTAATAATGTATCAATACTGCACTAATAATGTATCAATACTGCACCAATAATATATCAATACTGCACCAATAATATATCAATACTGCACTAATAATGTATCAATACTGCACCAATAATGTATCAATACTGCACTAATAATATATCAATACTGCACTAATAATGTATCAATACTGCACTATAATGTATCAATACTGCACCAATAATATATCAATACTGCACTAATAATATATCAATACTGCACCAATAATATATCAATACTGCAATAATAATATCAATACTGCACCAATAATATATCAATACTGCACTAATAATGTATCAATACTGCACTAATAATGTATCAATACTGCACCAATAATATATCAATACTGCACTAATAATGTATCAATACTGCACTAATAATGTATCAATACTGCACCAATAATATATCAATACTGCACTAATAATATATCAATACTGCACCAATAATATATCAATACTGCACTAATATATATCAATACTGCACTAATAATATCAATACTGCACCAATAATATATCAATACTGCACTAATAATGTATCAATACTGCACTAATAATGTATCAATACTGCACCAATAATATATCATACTGCACTAATAATATATCAATACTGCACCATAATATATCAATACTGCACTAATAATATATCAATACTGCACCAATAATATATCAATACTGCACTAATAATATATCAATACTGCACTAATAATATATCATACTGCACCAATAATATATCAATACTGCACCAATAATGTATCAATACTACACTAATAATGTATCAATACTGCACTAATAATATATCAATACTGCACTAATAATATATCAATACTGCACTAATAATATATCAATACTGCACTAATAATATATCAATACTGCACTAATAATATATCAATACTGCACCAATAATATATCAATACTGCACCAATAATGTATCAATACTACACTAATAATATATACTACTGCACTAATAATATATCAATACTGCACCAATAATATATCAATACTGCACCAATAATGTATCAATACTACACTAATAATATATCAATACTGCACGAATAATGTATCAATACTGCACTAATAATGTATCAATACTGCACTAATAATGTATCAATACTGCACTAATAATGTATCAATACTGCACCAATAATATATCAATACTGCACTAATAATGTATCAATACTACACTAATAATGTATCAATACTGCACCAATAATATATCAATACTGCACGAATAATGTATCAATACTGCACTAATAATGTATCAATACTGCACCAATAATATATCAATACTGCACGAATAATGTATCAATACTGCACTAATAATGTATCAATACTGCAACCAATAATATATCAATACTGCACGAATAATGTATCAATACTGCACTAATAATGTATCAATACTGCACCAATAATATATCAATACTGCACGAATAATGTATCAATACTGCACTAATAATATATCAATACTGCACGAATAATGTATCAATACTGCACTAATAATGTATCAATACTGCACTAATAATGTATTAATACTGCACTAATAATGTATCAATACTG